>NW_026946798.1:12500-56941 GCF_963556715.1 Cydia fagiglandana | reverse complement strand
CTAACCTAACCTAACCTAACCTAACCTAACCTAACCTAACCTAACCTAACCTAACCTAACCTAACCTAACCTAACCTAACCTAACCTAACCTAACCTAACCTAACCTAACCTAACCTAACCTAACCTAACCTAACCTAACCTAACCTAACCTAACCTAACCTAACCTAACCTAACCTAACCTAACCTAACCTAACCTAACCTAACCTAACCTAACCTAACCTAACCTAACCTAACCTAACCTAACCTAACCTAACCTAACCTAACCTAACCTAACCTAACCTAACCTAACCTAACCTAACCTAACCTAACCTAACCTAACCTAACCTAACCTAACCTAACCTAACCTAACCTAACCTAACCTAACCTAACCTAACCTAACCTAACCTAACCTAACCTAACCTAACCTAACCTAACCTAACCTAACCTAACCTAACCTAACCTAACCTAACCTAACCTAACCTAACCTAACCTAACCTAACCTAACCTAACCTAACCTAACCTAACCTAACCTAACCTAACCTAACCTAACCTAACCTAACCTAACCTAACCTAACCTAACCTAACCTAACCTAACCTAACCTAACCTAACCTAACCTAACCTAACCTAACCTAACCTAACCTAACCTAACCTAACCTAACCTAACCTAACCTAACCTAACCTAACCTAACCTAACCTAACCTAACCTAACCTAACCTAACCTAACCTAACCTAACCTAACCTAACCTAACCTAACCTAACCTAACCTAACCTAACCTAACCTAACCTAACCTAACCTAACCTAACCTAACCTAACCTAACCTAACCTAACCTAACCTAACCTAACCTAACCTAACCTAACCTAACCTAACCTAACCTAACCTAACCTAACCTAACCTAACCTAACCTAACCTAACCTAACCTAACCTAACCTAACCTAACCTAACCTAACCTAACCTAACCTAACCTAACCTAACCTAACCTAACCTAACCTAACCTAACCTAACCTAACCTAACCTAACCTAACCTAACCTAACCTAACCTAACCTAACCTAACCTAACCTAACCTAACCTAACCTAACCTAACCTAACCTAACCTAACCTAACCTAACCTAACCTAACCTAACCTAACCTAACCTAACCTAACCTAACCTAACCTAACCTAACCTAACCTAACCTAACCTAACCTAACCTAACCTAACCTAACCTAACCTAACCTAACCTAACCTAACCTAACCTAACCTAACCTAACCTAACCTAACCTAACCTAACCTAACCTAACCTAACCTAACCTAACCTAACCTAACCTAACCTAACCTAACCTAACCTAACCTAACCTAACCTAACCTAACCTAACCTAACCTAACCTAACCTAACCTAACCTAACCTAACCTAACCTAACCTAACCTAACCTAACCTAACCTAACCTAACCTAACCTAACCTAACCTAACCTAACCTAACCTAACCTAACCTAACCTAACCTAACCTAACCTAACCTAACCTAACCTAACCTAACCTAACCTAACCTAACCTAACCTAACCTAACCTAACCTAACCTAACCTAACCTAACCTAACCTAACCTAACCTAACCTAACCTAACCTAACCTAACCTAACCTAACCTAACCTAACCTAACCTAACCTAACCTAACCTAACCTAACCTAACCTAACCTAACCTAACCTAACCTAACCTAACCTAACCTAACCTAACCTAACCTAACCTAACCTAACCTAACCTAACCTAACCTAACCTAACCTAACCTAACCTAACCTAACCTAACCTAACCTAACCTAACCTAACCTAACCTAACCTAACCTAACCTAACCTAACCTAACCTAACCTAACCTAACCTAACCTAACCTAACCTAACCTAACCTAACCTAACCTAACCTAACCTAACCTAACCTAACCTAACCTAACCTAACCTAACCTAACCTAACCTAACCTAACCTAACCTAACCTAACCTAACCTAACCTAACCTAACCTAACCTAACCTAACCTAACCTAACCTAACCTAACCTAACCTAACCTAACCTAACCTAACCTAACCTAACCTAACCTAACCTAACCTAACCTAACCTAACCTAACCTAACCTAACCTAACCTAACCTAACCTAACCTAACCTAACCTAACCTAACCTAACCTAACCTAACCTAACCTAACCTAACCTAACCTAACCTAACCTAACCTAACCTAACCTAACCTAACCTAACCTAACCTAACCTAACCTAACCTAACCTAACCTAACCTAACCTAACCTAACCTAACCTAACCTAACCTAACCTAACCTAACCTAACCTAACCTAACCTAACCTAACCTAACCTAACCTAACCTAACCTAACCTAACCTAACCTAACCTAACCTAACCTAACCTAACCTAACCTAACCTAACCTAACCTAACCTAACCTAACCTAACCTAACCTAACCTAACCTAACCTAACCTAACCTAACCTAACCTAACCTAACCTAACCTAACCTAACCTAACCTAACCTAACCTAACCTAACCTAACCTAACCTAACCTAACCTAACCTAACCTAACCTAACCTAACCTAACCTAACCTAACCTAACCTAACCTAACCTAACCTAACCTAACCTAACCTAACCTAACCTAACCTAACCTAACCTAACCTAACCTAACCTAACCTAACCTAACCTAACCTAACCTAACCTAACCTAACCTAACCTAACCTAACCTAACCTAACCTAACCTAACCTAACCTAACCTAACCTAACCTAACCTAACCTAACCTAACCTAACCTAACCTAACCTAACCTAACCTAACCTAACCTAACCTAACCTAACCTAACCTAACCTAACCTAACCTAACCTAACCTAACCTAACCTAACCTAACCTAACCTAACCTAACCTAACCTAACCTAACCTAACCTAACCTAACCTAACCTAACCTAACCTAACCTAACCTAACCTAACCTAACCTAACCTAACCTAACCTAACCTAACCTAACCTAACCTAACCTAACCTAACCTAACCTAACCTAACCTAACCTAACCTAACCTAACCTAACCTAACCTAACCTAACCTAACCTAACCTAACCTAACCTAACCTAACCTAACCTAACCTAACCTAACCTAACCTAACCTAACCTAACCTAACCTAACCTAACCTAACCTAACCTAACCTAACCTAACCTAACCTAACCTAACCTAACCTAACCTAACCTAACCTAACCTAACCTAACCTAACCTAACCTAACCTAACCTAACCTAACCTAACCTAACCTAACCTAACCTAACCTAACCTAACCTAACCTAACCTAACCTAACCTAACCTAACCTAACCTAACCTAACCTAACCTAACCTAACCTAACCTAACCTAACCTAACCTAACCTAACCTAACCTAACCTAACCTAACCTAACCTAACCTAACCTAACCTAACCTAACCTAACCTAACCTAACCTAACCTAACCTAACCTAACCTAACCTAACCTAACCTAACCTAACCTAACCTAACCTAACCTAACCTAACCTAACCTAACCTAACCTAACCTAACCTAACCTAACCTAACCTAACCTAACCTAACCTAACCTAACCTAACCTAACCTAACCTAACCTAACCTAACCTAACCTAACCTAACCTAACCTAACCTAACCTAACCTAACCTAACCTAACCTAACCTAACCTAACCTAACCTAACCTAACCTAACCTAACCTAACCTAACCTAACCTAACCTAACCTAACCTAACCTAACCTAACCTAACCTAACCTAACCTAACCTAACCTAACCTAACCTAACCTAACCTAACCTAACCTAACCTAACCTAACCTAACCTAACCTAACCTAACCTAACCTAACCTAACCTAACCTAACCTAACCTAACCTAACCTAACCTAACCTAACCTAACCTAACCTAACCTAACCTAACCTAACCTAACCTAACCTAACCTAACCTAACCTAACCTAACCTAACCTAACCTAACCTAACCTAACCTAACCTAACCTAACCTAACCTAACCTAACCTAACCTAACCTAACCTAACCTAACCTAACCTAACCTAACCTAACCTAACCTAACCTAACCTAACCTAACCTAACCTAACCTAACCTAACCTAACCTAACCTAACCTAACCTAACCTAACCTAACCTAACCTAACCTAACCTAACCTAACCTAACCTAACCTAACCTAACCTAACCTAACCTAACCTAACCTAACCTAACCTAACCTAACCTAACCTAACCTAACCTAACCTAACCTAACCTAACCTAACCTAACCTAACCTAACCTAACCTAACCTAACCTAACCTAACCTAACCTAACCTAACCTAACCTAACCTAACCTAACCTAACCTAACCTAACCTAACCTAACCTAACCTAACCTAACCTAACCTAACCTAACCTAACCTAACCTAACCTAACCTAACCTAACCTAACCTAACCTAACCTAACCTAACCTAACCTAACCTAACCTAACCTAACCTAACCTAACCTAACCTAACCTAACCTAACCTAACCTAACCTAACCTAACCTAACCTAACCTAACCTAACCTAACCTAACCTAACCTAACCTAACCTAACCTAACCTAACCTAACCTAACCTAACCTAACCTAACCTAACCTAACCTAACCTAACCTAACCTAACCTAACCTAACCTAACCTAACCTAACCTAACCTAACCTAACCTAACCTAACCTAACCTAACCTAACCTAACCTAACCTAACCTAACCTAACCTAACCTAACCTAACCTAACCTAACCTAACCTAACCTAACCTAACCTAACCTAACCTAACCTAACCTAACCTAACCTAACCTAACCTAACCTAACCTAACCTAACCTAACCTAACCTAACCTAACCTAACCTAACCTAACCTAACCTAACCTAACCTAACCTAACCTAACCTAACCTAACCTAACCTAACCTAACCTAACCTAACCTAACCTAACCTAACCTAACCTAACCTAACCTAACCTAACCTAACCTAACCTAACCTAACCTAACCTAACCTAACCTAACCTAACCTAACCTAACCTAACCTAACCTAACCTAACCTAACCTAACCTAACCTAACCTAACCTAACCTAACCTAACCTAACCTAACCTAACCTAACCTAACCTAACCTAACCTAACCTAACCTAACCTAACCTAACCTAACCTAACCTAACCTAACCTAACCTAACCTAACCTAACCGAACCTAACCTAACCTAACCTAACCTAACCTAACCTAACCTAACCTAACCTAACCTAACCTAACCTAACCTAACCTAACCTAACCTAACCTAACCTAACCTAACCTAACCTAACCTAACCTAACCTAACCTAACCTAACCTAACCTAACCTAACCTAACCTAACCTAACCTAACCTAACCTAACCTAACCTAACCTAACCTAACCTAACCTAACCTAACCTAACCTAACCTAACCTAACCTAACCTAACCTAACCTAACCTAACCTAACCTAACCTAACCTAACCTAACCTAACCTAACCTAACCTAACCTAACCTAACCTAACCTAACCTAACCTAACCTAACCTAACCTAACCTAACCTAACCTAACCTAACCTAACCTAACCTAACCTAACCTAACCTAACCTAACCTAACCTAACCTAACCTAACCTAACCTAACCTAACCTAACCTAACCTAACCTAACCTAACCTAACCTAACCTAACCTAACCTAACCTAACCTAACCTAACCTAACCTAACCTAACCTAACCTAACCTAACCTAACCTAACCTAACCTAACCTAACCTAACCTAACCTAACCTAACCTAACCTAACCTAACCTAACCTAACCTAACCTAACCTAACCTAACCTAACCTAACCTAACCTAACCTAACCTAACCTAACCTAACCTAACCTAACCTAACCTAACCTAACCTAACCTAACCTAACCTAACCTAACCTAACCTAACCTAACCTAACCTAACCTAACCTAACCTAACCTAACCTAACCTAACCTAACCTAACCTAACCTAACCTAACCTAACCTAACCTAACCTAACCTAACCTAACCTAACCTAACCTAACCTAACCTAACCTAACCTAACCTAACCTAACCTAACCTAACCTAACCTAACCTAACCTAACCTAACCTAACCTAACCTAACCTAACCTAACCTAACCTAACCTAACCTAACCTAACCTAACCTAACCTAACCTAACCTAACCTAACCTAACCTAACCTAACCTAACCTAACCTAACCTAACCTAACCTAACCTAACCTAACCTAACCTAACCTAACCTAACCTAACCTAACCTAACCTAACCTAACCTAACCTAACCTAACCTAACCTAACCTAACCTAACCTAACCTAACCTAACCTAACCTAACCTAACCTAACCTAACCTAACCTAACCTAACCTAACCTAACCTAACCTAACCTAACCTAACCTAACCTAACCTAACCTAACCTAACCTAACCTAACCTAACCTAACCTAACCTAACCTAACCTAACCTAACCTAACCTAACCTAACCTAACCTAACCTAACCTAACCTAACCTAACCTAACCTAACCTAACCTAACCTAACCTAACCTAACCTAACCTAACCTAACCTAACCTAACCTAACCTAACCTAACCTAACCTAACCTAACCTAACCTAACCTAACCTAACCTAACCTAACCTAACCTAACCTAACCTAACCTAACCTAACCTAACCTAACCTAACCTAACCTAACCTAACCTAACCTAACCTAACCTAACCTAACCTAACCTAACCTAACCTAACCTAACCTAACCTAACCTAACCTAACCTAACCTAACCTAACCTAACCTAACCTAACCTAACCTAACCTAACCTAACCTAACCTAACCTAACCTAACCTAACCTAACCTAACCTAACCTAACCTAACCTAACCTAACCTAACCTAACCTAACCTAACCTAACCTAACCTAACCTAACCTAACCTAACCTAACCTAACCTAACCTAACCTAACCTAACCTAACCTAACCTAACCTAACCTAACCTAACCTAACCTAACCTAACCTAACCTAACCTAACCTAACCTAACCTAACCTAACCTAACCTAACCTAACCTAACCTAACCTAACCTAACCTAACCTAACCTAACCTAACCTAACCTAACCTAACCTAACCTAACCTAACCTAACCTAACCTAACCTAACCTAACCTAACCTAACCTAACCTAACCTAACCTAACCTAACCTAACCTAACCTAACCTAACCTAACCTAACCTAACCTAACCTAACCTAACCTAACCTAACCTAACCTAACCTAACCTAACCTAACCTAACCTAACCTAACCTAACCTAACCTAACCTAACCTAACCTAACCTAACCTAACCTAACCTAACCTAACCTAACCTAACCTAACCTAACCTAACCTAACCTAACCTAACCTAACCTAACCTAACCTAACCTAACCTAACCTAACCTAACCTAACCTAACCTAACCTAACCTAACCTAACCTAACCTAACCTAACCTAACCTAACCTAACCTAACCTAACCTAACCTAACCTAACCTAACCTAACCTAACCTAACCTAACCTAACCTAACCTAACCTAACCTAACCTAACCTAACCTAACCTAACCTAACCTAACCTAACCTAACCTAACCTAACCTAACCTAACCTAACCTAACCTAACCTAACCTAACCTAACCTAACCTAACCTAACCTAACCTAACCTAACCTAACCTAACCTAACCTAACCTAACCTAACCTAACCTAACCTAACCTAACCTAACCTAACCTAACCTAACCTAACCTAACCTAACCTAACCTAACCTAACCTAACCTAACCTAACCTAACCTAACCTAACCTAACCTAACCTAACCTAACCTAACCTAACCTAACCTAACCTAACCTAACCTAACCTAACCTAACCTAACCTAACCTAACCTAACCTAACCTAACCTAACCTAACCTAACCTAACCTAACCTAACCTAACCTAACCTAACCTAACCTAACCTAACCTAACCTAACCTAACCTAACCTAACCTAACCTAACCTAACCTAACCTAACCTAACCTAACCTAACCTAACCTAACCTAACCTAACCTAACCTAACCTAACCTAACCTAACCTAACCTAACCTAACCTAACCTAACCTAACCTAACCTAACCTAACCTAACCTAACCTAACCTAACCTAACCTAACCTAACCTAACCTAACCTAACCTAACCTAACCTAACCTAACCTAACCTAACCTAACCTAACCTAACCTAACCTAACCTAACCTAACCTAACCTAACCTAACCTAACCTAACCTAACCTAACCTAACCTAACCTAACCTAACCTAACCTAACCTAACCTAACCTAACCTAACCTAACCTAACCTAACCTAACCTAACCTAACCTAACCTAACCTAACCTAACCTAACCTAACCTAACCTAACCTAACCTAACCTAACCTAACCTAACCTAACCTAACCTAACCTAACCTAACCTAACCTAACCTAACCTAACCTAACCTAACCTAACCTAACCTAACCTAACCTAACCTAACCTAACCTAACCTAACCTAACCTAACCTAACCTAACCTAACCTAACCTAACCTAACCTAACCTAACCTAACCTAACCTAACCTAACCTAACCTAACCTAACCTAACCTAACCTAACCTAACCTAACCTAACCTAACCTAACCTAACCTAACCTAACCTAACCTAACCTAACCTAACCTAACCTAACCTAACCTAACCTAACCTAACCTAACCTAACCTAACCTAACCTAACCTAACCTAACCTAACCTAACCTAACCTAACCTAACCTAACCTAACCTAACCTAACCTAACCTAACCTAACCTAACCTAACCTAACCTAACCTAACCTAACCTAACCTAACCTAACCTAACCTAACCTAACCTAACCTAACCTAACCTAACCTAACCTAACCTAACCTAACCTAACCTAACCTAACCTAACCTAACCTAACCTAACCTAACCTAACCTAACCTAACCTAACCTAACCTAACCTAACCTAACCTAACCTAACCTAACCTAACCTAACCTAACCTAACCTAACCTAACCTAACCTAACCTAACCTAACCTAACCTAACCTAACCTAACCTAACCTAACCTAACCTAACCTAACCTAACCTAACCTAACCTAACCTAACCTAACCTAACCTAACCTAACCTAACCTAACCTAACCTAACCTAACCTAACCTAACCTAACCTAACCTAACCTAACCTAACCTAACCTAACCTAACCTAACCTAACCTAACCTAACCTAACCTAACCTAACCTAACCTAACCTAACCTAACCTAACCTAACCTAACCTAACCTAACCTAACCTAACCTAACCTAACCTAACCTAACCTAACCTAACCTAACCTAACCTAACCTAACCTAACCTAACCTAACCTAACCTAACCTAACCTAACCTAACCTAACCTAACCTAACCTAACCTAACCTAACCTAACCTAACCTAACCTAACCTAACCTAACCTAACCTAACCTAACCTAACCTAACCTAACCTAACCTAACCTAACCTAACCTAACCTAACCTAACCTAACCTAACCTAACCTAACCTAACCTAACCTAACCTAACCTAACCTAACCTAACCTAACCTAACCTAACCTAACCTAACCTAACCTAACCTAACCTAACCTAACCTAACCTAACCTAACCTAACCTAACCTAACCTAACCTAACCTAACCTAACCTAACCTAACCTAACCTAACCTAACCTAACCTAACCCACCTTTCTGGCAGTATTTCGGTTCTGTGAGGGTCGCAGTTCTAACCTAACCTAACCCACCTTTCTGGCAGCATTTCGGTTCTGTGAGGGGCGCAGTTCTAACCTAACCTAACCCACCTTTCTGGCAGGATTTTAACCTGACTTGACCTACTTTTCTGTTTATTTTTGTCTTTTTTTTTTCTTATTTAGAATTTACTATTGCAATCGATATGTCGAGTAATAATATATACATAAATTTTAGTAATACAGATATTTATGTAGAATGACATTATGAATATAATAAATTCGAAGTTCCAATGAGTATTGTTTAAAATGAAAATGTATAATGATCATTAGGATGTAAAATTGTATGAGATACATTTTCGGAGTTTCAATAATCGAATTTGCAATTTTATATGAACTTTGGCGCACCCTGAATCTAATACAATCATTTATATTTTTCTGCTTTCATATATAATAGCTTTTGTATTTTAAAAAGCGTTTTTCAATTAAAAGACATGTCAAGATCGCTTACCTTCTTGCAAGTTCTTTCTAATGCTAAAAAAACGAACTATAGAGATGCCCCGAATAGTGAACTTGGACGAATACCGAATATTCGGCCCCTCTCTATTCGGCGACCGAATATACGCATGACATGCGAACATTTTGAGTCACAATTAATATTAAAACTGATTGCCAACAAAGCACAACGTTTGCTAAGATATATTTTTATGCATTAATGAATGTAGTTTAGAGCCAATCAAATCAGACCCATGATAAAAATAAAATATTTTGTAGTCAACAAATGCTCAAAAACGTGCCTCCGTATTTAACTCTTTTCCAAGAATACATTTTAAATATGAAATGTATTATTTTATTGTGTAATTTTTCTTTTAAGGTAAGTGCAACAGATATTCGATTCGAACATTCGGCCAAATTCCGAATATTCGGCAAAGTGGCCGAATAGTTGCCGAATATTCGTGGCATCTCTACTTAAAACATATACATTTTTCAAATTTGCCACCTTTTTCTACTGACAAGATCTGCTTGACCAACTTTATATAGATAGACCATCGACGTCCTTCAGTCCACAAGTCAAAATTCATATGAGAATATGGACCACATACAGCTATGCTAAATGGAAAATTTTGGTGTCAAAGCGAGTGAAAATATGCCAGATCTGGCATCATTTATGCCAAGTTGGCAACACTAAAAAATGATATTCCGTCGTTATGACGCCAATGTCCAACCTTTATCTATTCTTCGCCGGATGGCGTGGACGGTTTCCTTTGTTATTTTACAATTATAACACATATCAGTGAAAGACCATATGTCTTAATTAATATAAAAAATGCATTATACAATTCTACTGGGCAATTTAATGTCATCAAGGTATCAAACCAAAATTTGTTTATAAAAGTATTTCTCTGACCTTGTTATTGTCAAGGACTTCTGCCGTACGTACGCGGCGTGGCGCGTGCAAAATGTTTTCGCTTTCTTGCCACCTGTGCGTCCGAGGGCGCCACTGCAGCGTGCGTTTAGAATTTAAAATAACTGGTGTAACTATAATGCCGGCTACATACGTAACTATAAATCGTTGCGATTAATGCCGGCTACATACGCAGTTTTATCTGCCGTGTGTATGACAAATCGTTACGATAATCGACAACGATTTGTCACAGGTACACACGGTAAATAAAACTGCGCAGTTCGGACTGCACAGTTTAATCGCTACGATTTATAGTTACGTGTGTAGCCGGGGTAAGTTGGCGAAAGCATAATAGACGGTGGCGTAAGTTGAAGTTTAAAATAACAAGTAAAAATTTAGTGTTTCCAATAATCATCATCATTATCATCATCAGGTCCATTTCATCAAATTGGTGGTTTTCAAGAGAAAATGTTCGAGTTGGCTAAAAAAAACCGGGCAAGTGAGGGTTCCGTACCATAATGCAAAAAACAAAAACGGAAAAAATGCAAAAAAAAACGGTCACCCATCCAAAGTACCTACTGACCACGCCCGACGTTGCTTAACTTTGGTCAAAAATCACGTTTGTTGTATGGGAGCCCCATTTAAATCGTTATTTTATTCTGTTTTTAGTATTTGTTGTTATAGCGGCAACAGAAATACATCATCTGTGAAAATTTCAACTGTCTAGCTATCACGGTACGTGAGATACATCAGATACAGCGGTGACAGACAGACGGACGGACGGACGGATATGGAACCACCTTGGAGGTAATTCCTATCAAACAAAAAAAATAATCAAATCGGACCATGGGTGTCGGAGTAATCGCTGAACGTACATAAAAAAAATAGCCACAACTATAAACACAGAACTTCCTTCTATAAACTTGAAGTCGGTTAAACATGGTTGGTCAAGCAGATCTTGTCCGTAGAAAAAGGCGCGAAATTCAAATGGTATGGAACCCTTCGTGTGCGAGCCCGACTTGCACTTGGCCGGTTTTTAGGGTTCCGTACCCAAAGGGAAAAACGGGACCCTATTACTAAGACTTCGCTGTCCGTCCGTCCGTCCGTCCGTCTGTCACCGGGCTGTATCTCACGAACCGTGATAGCTAGACAGTTGAAATTTTCACAGATGATGTATTTCTGTTGCCGCTATAACAACAAATACTAAAAACAGAATAAAATATAGATTTAAATGGGGCTCCCATACAACAAACGTGATTTTTGACCAAAGTTAAGCAACGTCGGGAGTGGTCAGTACTTGGATGGGTGACCGTTTTTTTTTGCTTTTTTTTGTTTTTTTTTTTTTTGCGTTATGATACGGAACCCTTCGTGCGCGAGTCCGACTCGCACTTGCCCGGTTTTAATAAATATCGATGATATACCTGCACAGTATACCTAATAAATAATGATATTATAGAAAACTTGCAGTCATTAATTTGTTTAATTATAAACTGTATTTACCCTTATAATTATATATTATTGAAATAAGAGTTGACTTCATTAAAATGAATATTTAATTTACACTATGTTTCATTTATTTTTCCATTTTAATTTTAACGCCATCTATGAGATGCAGCATGCTTTTTCAGTATTTAGAAATACGTTTTACAAATCAGTGTCCTGTTAGTTCATTTAAAGTCGCTACTTCTTGCGTGGCGCTGTTGTATCGTCATTGTATCTAGGGTCGGTCGGGACGGGTGGCGTGAGGGGAGGCTCGATTGTAGATTTCATTTGGGTACGGGAACGGCCTTAAGGAACGGCTTTTAAAAATAAGTTACGGCAAACATGTAACAATTATGAATCTAATACGATCGTTTATATTATATTCTTCTGCTTTCATAAGTTTTTGATTTTTAAAAAGCGTTTTTCAATTAAAAGACATGTCAAGGTCGCTTACCTTCTTGAAAGTTCTTTCTAATGCTAAAAAACGAACTACCTATCTATAGTAATAAAATACAGAATACATTATTTATGTGCATAGTCCAGTTATGAAACTACTGACGCCATCTATTGCTTAACGTGGTAATCGTTCCAGGGCAGTATTTGATTTTATTCCAACTTACAATATGTATAATATTAAACAAATAATGAATTTATGATAAATTATGTGATGTTTATCATATCCTATTCTAATACCCAAATAGTAACTTTTATTGCTTAACATATAACTCGGCTCAGTATGGTACCACTGTCGCCATCTGTTGAAAATCTTAGTATTTCAAGTAATGTGCTGTAACTGTTATCACATATTTGTTATTTTGCCTAATTTTCACGAGTTCCGATTTTTATTTATTTCATTTATTTTACCTTTACATATTAACAATCCTTTGAACGGCCGTCATTAACTAATCAAAATGCCATATTTTTTAATATAGTTGTGTTTGCTCAGAGCATAAAAAGGTCAACCACGGCGTTGCATGAACAAGAGATTTTCTTTGGCAGGATTGATCCTTAGGACCCAAGGATGGAATTAAGAAGTGGAGCCACCCAGATTTTTGCTGCAAGTCCGGTGGGGGGGTTTTTAAGCGTCTGCGACGTCTGAGGTTAATAATTATTTAAGTTTAGGTTTTAAGTCAAGTTTAGTATCATTTTCAACTAAATCAAAGATGTAGACATATATTTCATCGAAATCGGTTCAGCGTTTATTGATTTTCCATACAATCCTACACCTTACCTTTCATTTTTAAGGTATTTTTTTCGGAATAAAAACTATCCTATGTTCTTCCTCGGGACTCAAACTATCTCTATACTTACCAAATTTTATCTAAATCGGTTCAGCGGTTATTGAATCCCCATACAAATTTCCTCCTCCCTTTTCACACCCTTAAGGGATGATTTTTGAGATTAAATGTTTGCTATGTTATTCCCCGGGACTCAAACTATCTCTGTGCCAAATTTTAACTAAATTGGTTCAGCAGTTTAAGCGTGAAAAGGAATTTAAAAATAAAGTATTCTTTAGGGTTCCGTACCCAAAGGGTAAAACGGGACCCTATTACTAAGACTTCGCTGTCCGTCCGTCCGTCCGTCCGTCCGTCCGTCTGTCCGTCTGTCCGTCTGTCACCAGGCTGTATCTCACGAACCGTGATAGCTAGACAATTGAAATTTTCACAGATGATGTATTTCTGTTACCGCTATAACAACAAATACTAAAAACAGAATAAAATAAAGATTTAAATGGGGCTCCCATACAACAAACGTTATTTTTAACCAAAGTTAAGCAACGTCGGGAGTGGTCAATACTTGGATGGGTGACCGTTTTTTTTTGCTTTTTTTTTGTTTTTTTTTGCATTATGATACGGAACCCTTCGTGCGCGAGTCCGACTCGCACTTGCCCGGTTTTTTAAGATATGTTTATAGATTAAAAGACCAAAAGTTCAGAAAATTAGTATCGCTGATTTTAGCGGTATTTAGATATTTACCCCTTATTCATAAACATTTACTAAAGTTAACAAGCCGTTAATAATCGTTTGTCCCTTTCCATTATACCGATATGTCGGAAAGGGACAAACGATTATTATCGGCTTCTCAACTTTAGTAAACGTTTATGAATAAGGGGGTTAGTTTATACTCGAGAGTGAATAGCCGAATTTCGTCAGCTTAGCTAAGAACTATCATGGCGTATTTTGCAAACATTCGCTTTTTTTGTTTGCACACAGAAAGTCTGGGTTCGATCCCCAGTGAGACATAACCTTTTATATTTTATTTTTTTTGTATTATTGATTGATCAAACCGCTGTGTGGCGCTGTCATCGTGCACGGTCCCAATAAGCTATGCTCGCGAGGTCTACAACTCACAGAGCCACTAGTTTAACGCTGATTTACTTATGTACTTTCAAAATTATGAAAAATACAAAAAGTGGCAAAGTGGATTGTCGTTAGGAATCAAGATGACAAAGTAAGTTTTTGAAAGCTCCATTAACTGTTAAAGCTTTGAATACTACTGCCACACCCCGGACACTGGCGATAAAATGTATGAAACAAACGCGTTCCTACGCACAGACTGTGTGCGTAAGTAAGCTCGTGTAGGTAAACGCGTACCATACTTGTGTGAGTGAGATAAGACGTGTGAGGGTTCTCGCCAGTTTGTTGTCAAGTTCGATGACCTCAATTACTCAAAACTCATTGCGCGAATTAGGAAGAAATAAGAATCGTATTATGTTGTAAGGTGGGTATCTAAGCTTAATTTATACAATAGTTTCCTATTTTGAATCAGTATAAACAAAGTAACGAAAATTTTGTAAGGAAATTCAGGCCACCAACATATTACGTAAGTTGTAAACATGATTTTTTGTTCATATAGGTATTGTACTGGTTCCAGTGTGATCTGATAGGTTTTGTAAATATTTGTTTAATATTTGAATATTTTACGTGGCCTCCGCTCTGCGCACCGCGTCGTCGCGTCCTTGCCGGCCGGTAACTGTGAGGTAACCGAGAGCGGGTGGGCGGCACTTTCAACGGGAGGCAGGGAGTGTCCATACTGTACGTTAGTACTCTTTATTATACTGTGCTACTGCTCCTCACAAGCGTTTTGTTCTGGCGTCAAGCTGTACCTAGGAACAATTGAATCTAACTCCCGAAATAGCGAGACGTGAATATTTGCATCTGACGGCATTTCATATGAATTTATTTTTGGTAAATTGATTAAGTCTGATTGAATTGTGCGCCTTAACAACGGTATTAACAGCGCTTACCTCCGACCCATTGACGGCAGAATTACGCCGCGCATGCTTTTGAATCAGCACTTGCGCAAACGACATATCCCCTCTCCGATATCCCCTTCACTTGTATATGCAGACAAAATCGCGATGTATGTCTGTAATGCATCAAATTCATCATATATGTGACGTTATCTATGAAAAGGGACCTTATTGTCGATGGCGTTTACGCCATTATTAACGATGTTCCGATATAAATACAATACCGCGCGACGCTGTGCGGCATAAGCGCCATCGACAATAAGGTCCCTTTTCATAGAGAATGCCCCATATAGGCATTGTATTGTCGAATCTTAACTGTAACACGGCAAGCTTTCAAATCAATTATTAATTGTGGTTCGGCTGCTAGTTTCGAAACAAACTTCTGAAAAGCATTGAGTTTGCCTTTAATAACCTCGCGTTTGTAATTAAGTTTCCTTAAATCTTGTTAATAAGACATCGTGAAATAAAGTAAATTAAGTAATGAATGAACCTACTCAAAATAAGATGAGTTGTCTTTTAATAGAATTTGCTCTGAGAAAACATCAGGCGCTTAACTTAATTGCAATATAGATTAGAGATGCACCGGATATTCGGTTACTATCCGGTTTCCGGCCTGTCCGGCTATAATTTTCACATCCGGCCGGATACCGGGTAGTGGCGTATTATCAGGCCGGATACCGGATAGTAACATTGCTTGATTTCGGAGTTAACAAAATTGGAATAACGGCCATAGTCGTACTCGTTTATTATTTTAAAACAATTTAAACATTGCACGAGCACTCATTTCGAACCTAGAAATGAGTCCACGAGAACGTTCACTATGAAACAGATCAAAATTTACTGATTTTGTGTTCACGTGAGATTATGATAGTTTTAAATTGAAATTATACTATAGTGAATTGATTAACTAATGAATGACTGTGATTAATGAACAGTTAGGTATCAAGATGACAGTAAAATTGTGAAATTAAATCTCATGTATTGCAATGAAATGTGCTAAGAGGTTATATTTACCTACACTAATGAATACGGTTTACTAATATGTGGCCTAAAATTGTATGGCAAATTATCACTTCCCAAACTATTTTTCCCATAGTATCTGTTCGTATTTTTGCCTTCGATGTTATAATTACTAACTGTAAACCATAGGTTAAATGTTTTATTGTACTAGCATTACACAAACCACCAAAAATGAATCCACATACCTCTTTGACGAGTCTGGCGACGGCAGCTATATGCACTGGTTGATTTACACACAGATTTCAATGTTTCGACCGGGCCCAGCGTAAATCTTTATGCACACACACTTAAAGTTATGTTACAAATCTTTTTATGGTCAAACGAGTTCACTTATCACACAATTCTATGTAAAATATAGTTTTATGAACCGAGAAAAACTTTCATAACCCGACATCTTTTTAACCGAGAACCAAACTGCTCTCATTGGTCCATTTGAATGCTTGGTCTATTGCGCGACTGCGCAGTGCATCGTGGTGTTGCCATGCCATAACACAGGCAATGGATTTAAATGTTGAGAGAATGAATAATGCTTGCACAGTATCATTTGGCAAAACTATCAGATGGCAAACCAATGTTTCGCATATATAACATATGTCGCAAATGATTATTTACAATATTATTGTATGGCAAAATATTTAGTTGGTCAT
This sequence comes from Cydia fagiglandana, assembly GCF_963556715.1. Taxonomy (NCBI): domain Eukaryota; kingdom Metazoa; phylum Arthropoda; class Insecta; order Lepidoptera; family Tortricidae; genus Cydia; species Cydia fagiglandana. Next base: position 39,475 of record NW_026946798.1, on the reverse strand, counting down.
GTTTCAAAATGTCTTTTATTGTTATGTCGAATGTACCTATTGATAGGCATAAATTATTTTTCGCCTAATATTGTGATGCATACTACTAAATACCCTAATAATGTAGTACTCAACTACTCATGGTTCAAATTACAGTAGCATTTTATTTCGTTACGTAGGTAGTTTTTCGAAATGTGCAATTCAATGATGGAGGTGGTAATTTTGTTTACTACATTTCTGGCAACTGTTTGTTTTCGTGGGGTCGCAGTTCTTACCTAACCTAACCCACTTTTCTGGCAACAGCTCGTTTTCTAGGGGGTCGCAACTCTAATCTAACCTAACCCACTTTTCTGGCAACAGTTCGTTTTCTCGGGGGTCGCAGTTCTAACCTAACCTAACCCACCTTTCAGGCAACAGTTTGTTTTCGTGGGGTCGCAGTTCTAACCTAACCTAACCCACATTTCAGGCAATAGTTTGTTTACGTGGGGTCGCAGTTCTAACCTAACCTAACCCACTTTTCTGGCAACAGTTCATTTTCTTGGGGGTTGCAGTTCTAACTTAACCTAACCCACTTTTCTGGCAACAGTTCGTTTTCTTGGGGGTCGCAGTTCGAAGCTAACCCACCTTTCAGGCAACAGTTTGTTTTCGTGGGGTCGCAGTTCTAACCTAACCCACTTTTCTGGCAACAGTTCGTTTTCTCGGGGGTCGCAGTTCTAACCTAACCTAACCCACCTTTCAGGCAACAGTTTGTTTTCGTGGGGTCGCAGTTCTAACCTAACCTAACCCCCTTTTCTGGCAACAGTTTGTTTTCGTGGGGTCGCAGTTCTAACCTAACCTAACCCACTTTTCTGGCAACAGTTCGTTTTCTCGGGGGTCGCAGTTCTAACCTAACCTAACCCACCTTTCAGGCAACAGTTTGTTTTCGTGGGGTCGCAGTTCTAACCTAACCTAACCCACTTTTCTGGCAACAGTTAGTTTCCTTGAGGGTTGCAGTTCTAACCTAAAACATGTTGGTACATTCATCAAATCTATTAACGTAGTGGCACCCCTGCATGAAAATATGTACATACGTTTGATAAAAAATAGCCACTAACAGGGCAAATAGCCATCAAAATATATTATGAAAAGTAAGTATAAATAAATCAAAGGTTTTTTGACAATTAAGAGTTAGCTAAGTTGAATCATTTGCTCAGTGATTATTTGTCTTAATGAATTTTGGTAAAATCTACTAAATAAAATTGCAATAAAATAAAAAGTATGCGAAGTTTCAATTTTGGCAAACGTTATGTAACAATAAATAGTTAAGTATAATAAAACATTTGCTTAGTGATAAACCGTGGTAAAACGAACATCTGCTAAATAAAATTGTGATTAAATAAAAATTATGCTAAATAATAATATGCTAAGCATTAGTTAGCCAACTAAAAGTACTGCAATAAGTTAGTTGGGAAGTGAAATTAGGCGAAAAATATTTCGGCGAGATGGCAGTACACCAATGAATACCGGTAATGAATACTATTGAATATCTAGGTACTTGCTACTGGCAATGAAAACAATTAATCTACTTTCTGTACTAGATGGAAAAGTGGTGAATATGAATATGATAGAAATGTATGGGTGGTGCAGCTACAAAGGAAAACAAAAGAAATGTAAATGGAACAAAAGAAATAATAACGGTCTCACCACTCTCTTCTTCTTCTTCTTTTTAGGGGCTATATAAGGCTCCAAAGCCTATGTATCACTGCGACCATTCCTGATCTATTGTGATCGCCACCTACGACAACTCTCGATCCAAACCTGCAACTTCAAACAGCTGCAGGATCCTTTTGGTCTCGAGAGACTTTACCTCCTCCGGGCGCAATATGTGTCCGCCCAGGATTAGGTCACGAGTACGCATATATTAGGCAAGGGCACTCTGTGTGGATGTGCAAGAGCGTCTCCTCCGCCTCCATGCAGAGTCTGCACCGCCCTATCTCACGTTTCCCCATAGTGAGCATGTGCTTATTTAGGCCACAATGCCCGGTAAGCACCCTTACCAAGTTGCACAGTTGGTTCCTAGACAGCGCGAACGCGCTCACCTCTCTCGTTATCCCATTATAGTAGTTTAGAAACGAACAAAAGATTAGGATCCTGTGTTAGTAAAAGGGACACATATATTAATAGTTCATCGCTGGCTGTTCACACTGCCGGCGAGAACACTCGCTCTACTAGTTTGTCGCCGCGACAAGATAAAACTAGCTCAGCGGTACTCGCTCGGCGATGCTCGCTTCGTAGTTAGTAGCTGCGAGACCAATCAGTATGCGTGTTCAGGGCTACGCTGCACCGCCCGAGCGAGTGACGCGAGTAATAGCCCGTCGCACTCGAACACTCGCCTATAGCCGAGCGACAAAACTATTGGAGCTAACACTCGCTTCCCGCCGCTCGCCCACTCGTTTCTACTTCATCGTTCTACTCGCTTATCGCTCATCGTCGGCGGCGGTTCCGAAATTGCCGGTCAGTGAGCTTGTTTAAAATTCGAAATTCAAATTTGTAGCGTTAATTGTTTAAAATTCGAATAGCAATTGTAAAGTTACCTTGCAGACCTCGCATCTAAATATATTTGGTCATGATATTTTGAGTTTTATTCACCAGTACTAGAGTTCACTTTTATTAGCGATTTCATCAAGATGTAGCTTTATTGAATTATATTGGTGTGATATAAAGTTATGTAACTGTGAGATTCTCGTATCTCAGCCCGTACAAGATTAGAACATTGAGCTTTATTGCTTAATATATAATATTCGTAATGGATTTGAAAAATTGAAAAATCTGTTTCTGTCAGCTTAGTGGTTTAATTGATAAAAATATATGATTTTATATTAAAAAAACAGTGGAAAATTATCATCTCGTGACTATTATGGAAATTCTACTTTTTCTCCCACTCCTGCCGCAATTTTTGCCGAATGCCCTCCATCAGCCGTGCGACAGTGTCATTATAGCCACTTTCCTACTCGCTGCGTTTAGGGTTGCCATATGGAATTGGAATTAAATGTCCTGATAAAAATTCGGACATCACCCTAAAAATCCGGACATTTCTTGTAACAGAGATTTGGCATAGCTTTAACGACGCCCCGGCGGCGGTAGCACGCTGCTTTCTGCGGTGTACTGTATCGTGGATCTACCTTTCCCTTTCCCTCCGCCCGACCCGCATCGCATTCGTTACGCAGTAGGTATATCACGTAAACATATTTTTTATAAGGTCATTCCTAAAATCCGGACACTTGCCAAGTCCGGCCGCAATCCGGACAAAGGGTCAAAAATTAACGCTGTCGCGAGTTTATCATTTTTTCCCAACCTCAAAAAGTGTTCAGCGCCGCTAAAGAGATTTTCACTTCAAAAACCGGCCAAGTGCGAGTCGGACTCGCACACGAAGGGTTCCGTACCATTATCTAAAAAAACGGTCACCCATCCAAGTACTGATCCCACCCGACGTTGCTTAACTTCGGTCAAAAATGACGTTTGTTGTATGGGAGCCCCACTTAAATCTTTATTTTATTATGTTTTTAGTATTTGTTGTTATAGCGGCAACAGAAATACGTCAACTGTGAAAATATCAGCTGTCTAGCTATCACGGTTCGTGAGATACAGCCTGGTGACGGACGGACGGACGGACGGACGGACGGACGGACGGACAGCGGAGTCTTAGTAATAGGATCCCGTTTTACCCTTTGGGTACGGAACCCTAAAAACAAAATTTCCTAAAGAAACAAACAAAATTTAAAAAGACATCAACGCGTGCCGACTGAACCTCATTCACTTTGATTACTATACAACACCTTATCTTAAGTACCTACTATTTAAGACTAATGCCTTGAGCATAATAACGAGGACCATCAGCATTCATCAAATCGCGCCGCATCGCGGTCACATCGAGATCGCTTACATAGGACACTTCTATGGGCATCAAAGGATTGATTGAGCCGCCTCGCGCCGCGTCCCGCCGTTTCGCTTCGGGATCGCGCGATGTTCGCCTACATAAGACGCTGCGTAAGCAAGATCCATATTTATTAAAAAACTTTCAACTTTCAACATTCTTACAGATTCTGTCAAACAACATCCCATTTGACAGTATCTGTCAATAATAATACTTAAGTAATTTTATTTTGTACTTAACCATGACAAAATATGATCTTACACTAAATTTGACAAAAAAACTGTCAAATTTGACAGTTTGACAGATCATGTCAATATACACTGCGACACTATAACATGTCACTTTGTACCAAATATTCCCATACGAAACCCAAAAAGTCGCCCAAAAATATATAAGCACAGCGATCACTGGGGCTGCAAGTGCGTTGCCGGCCCTTAAGATGAGAAATGCAGTCTACAAAAAATTACCCAACATTGACATTTAGTACTAAACTATGACAAAATATAATACTCTACACTAAATTTGACAAAAAAAAACCAATTTGACAGTTTGACAGATTATGTCAATATACATTATGCCATGTCACTTTGTACTAAATATTACCATACACATAAATGCATGTATATAAGTGGCGTACACAAAGAGAGGCCTATAGGTCAGCAGTGGGCGACTGAAAGCGAAAATGATGATGATGATGATTACCATATAATTACCTATTCTATTCTATTCTATTCAATAATAATATTCAAGTAATTTTATTTTGTACTTAACAATGACAAAATATGATCTTACACTAAATTTGACAAAAACTGTCAAATTTGACAGTTTGACAGATCATGTCAATATACACTGGGACACTGTAACATGCCCCTTTGTACCAAAGATTCCCATACGAAACCCAAAAACTCGCCCAAAAATACATACGCACAGCGATCACTGGGGCTGCAAGTGCGTTGCCGGCCCTTAAGATGAGAAATGCAGTCTACAAAAAATTACCCAACATTGACATTTAGTACTAAACTATGACAAAATATAATACTCTACACTAAATTTGACAAAAAAAAACCAATTTGACAGTTTGACAGATTATGTCAATATACATTATGCCATGTCACTTTGTACTAAATATTACCATACACATAAATGCATGTATATAAGTGGCGTACACAAAGAGAGGCCTATAGGTCAGCAGTGGGCGACTGAAAGCGAAAATGATGATGATGATGATTACCATATAATTACCTATTCTATTCTATTCTATTCAATAATAATATTCAAGTAATTTTATTTTGTACTTAACAATGACAAAATATGATCTTACACTAAATTTGACAAAAACTGTCAAATTTGACAGTTTGACAGATCATGTCAATATACACTGGGACACTGTAACATGCCCCTTTGTACCAAAGATTCCCATACGAAACCCAAAAACTCGCCCAAAAATACATACGCACAGCGATCACTGGGGCTGCAAGTGCGTTGCCGGCCCTTAAGATGAGAAATGCAGTCTACAAAAAATTACCCAACATTGACATTTAGTACTAAACTATGACAAAATATAATACTCTACACTAAATTTGACAAAAAAAAACCAATTTGACAGTTTGACAGATTATGTCAATATACATTATGCCATGTCACTTTGTACTAAATATTACCATACACATAAATGCATGTATATAAGTGGCGTACACGAAGAGAGGCCTATAGGTCAGCAGTGGGCGACTGAAAGCGAAAATGATGATGATGATGATTACCATATAATTACCTATTCTATTCTATTCTATTCAATAATAATATTTAATTAATTTTATTTTGTACTTAACCATGACAAAATATGATCTTACACTAAAATTGACAAAAACTGTCAAATTTGACAGTTTGACAGATCATGTCAATATACACTGGGACTGGGACACTGTAACATGTCCCTTTGTACCAAATATTCCCATACGAAACCCAAAAACTCGCCCAAAAATACATACGCACAGCGATCACTGGGGCTGCAAGTGCGTTGCCGGCCCTTAAGATGAGAAATGCAGTCTACAAAAAATTACCCAACATTGACATTTAGTACTAAACTATGACAAAATATAATACTCTACACTAAATTTGACAAAAAAAAACCAATTTGACAGTTTGACAGATTATGTCAATATACATTATGCCATGTCACTTTGTACTAAATATTACCATACACATAAATGCATGTATATAAGTGGCGTACACGAAGAGAGGCCTATACTCAGCAGTGGGCGACTGAAAGCGAAAATGATGATGATGATGATGATGATGATGATGATGGTGATTACCATATAAATCATGACCCGAACTTACTAACCCGAAATTACAAAAAAAAAAATTAATGTATGTAAAACGGTCAAGTGCGAGTCGGATTTCAATATTTCCATACAAAAAAGTCATCAGCCCCTGATGGAGCTAATAGCAAAGTTTTTTCGTAAATTCGTACCTTCAGAACGATATATCTCGAAAACGGTAAGAGATAAAGCAAAATGGACTTCAGTTTTGAGCTGTCGCTAGTACGAAGTACTAGCGATTAATGCATTTCCGTATACATAGACCTTTTTTGGGACCGATTTGGACAAAAAAAAAAATCAAAAAATGAAAAATAAAAATTTGACCCGGGTCTAAAATCTTTATTTTTAGAGCTAGAGAGATGAAAAAAAAACCGTTTCTGTAAAATTTTAATATCTTTTGTTCAACCCCAAATCCAATCATATAGTCTTGTAACTTTAATTTAAAAAAAATAAAAACTGAAAAATTTGTATGGGAGGTCCCAGAAGGGGGGGGATTTCCACCCCTAAAGGGGGGTTCAGAATTTAGATCTCCTTAAGAAACCCTTATATACCGAGTTTGAGTCAAATCTACCGAAGGACGTACCCTTAACCTAACCTAACCTAACCTAACCTAACCTAACCTAACCTAACCTAACCTAACCTAACCTAACCTAACCTAACCTAACCTAACCTAACCTAACCTAACCTAACCTAACCTAACCTAACCTAACCTAACCTAACCTAACCTAACCTAACCTAACCTAACCTAACCTAACCTAACCTAACCTAACCTAACCTAACCTAACCTAACCTAACCTAACCTAACCTAACCTAACCTAACCTAACCTAACCTAACCTAACCTAACCTAACCTAACCTAACCTAACCTAACCTAACCTAACCTAACCTAACCTAACCTAACCTAACCTAACCTAACCTAACCTAACCTAACCTAACCTAACCTAACCTAACCTAACCTAACCTAACCTAACCTAACCTAACCTAACCTAACCTAACCTAACCTAACCTAACCTAACCTAACCTAACCTAACCTAACCTAACCTAACCTAACCTAACCTAACCTAACCTAACCTAACCTAACCTAACCTAACCTAACCTAACCTAACCTAACCTAACCTAACCTAACCTAACCTAACCTAACCTAACCTAACCTAACCTAACCTAACCTAACCTAACCTAACCTAACCTAACCTAACCTAACCTAACCTAACCTAACCTAACCTAACCTAACCTAACCTAACCTAACCTAACCTAACCTAACCTAACCTAACCTAACCTAACCTAACCTAACCTAACCTAACCTAACCTAACCTAACCTAACCTAACCTAACCTAACCTAACCTAACCTAACCTAACCTAACCTAACCTAACCTAACCTAACCTAACCTAACCTAACCTAACCTAACCTAACCTAACCTAACCTAACCTAACCTAACCTAACCTAACCTAACCTAACCTAACCTAACCTAACCTAACCTAACCTAACCTAACCTAACCTAACCTAACCTAACCTAACCTAACCTAACCTAACCTAACCTAACCTAACCTAACCTAACCTAACCTAACCTAACCTAACCTAACCTAACCTAACCTAACCTAACCTAACCTAACCTAACCTAACCTAACCTAACCTAACCTAACCTAACCTAACCTAACCTAACCTAACCTAACCTAACCTAACCTAACCTAACCTAACCTAACCTAACCTAACCTAACCTAACCTAACCTAACCTAACCTAACCTAACCTAACCTAACCTAACCTAACCTAACCTAACCTAACCTAACCTAACCTAACCTAACCTAACCTAACCTAACCTAACCTAACCTAACCTAACCTAACCTAACCTAACCTAACCTAACCTAACCTAACCTAACCTAACCTAACCTAACCTAACCTAACCTAACCTAACCTAACCTAACCTAACCTAACCTAACCTAACCTAACCTAACCTAACCTAACCTAACCTAACCTAACCTAACCTAACCTAACCTAACCTAACCTAACCTAACCTAACCTAACCTAACCTAACCTAACCTAACCTAACCTAACCTAACCTAACCTAACCTAACCTAACCTAACCTAACCTAACCTAACCTAACCTAACCTAACCTAACCTAACCTAACCTAACCTAACCTAACCTAACCTAACCTAACCTAACCTAACCTAACCTAACCTAACCTAACCTAACCTAACCTAACCTAACCTAACCTAACCTAACCTAACCTAACCTAACCTAACCTAACCTAACCTAACCTAACCTAACCTAACCTAACCTAACCTAACCTAACCTAACCTAACCTAACCTAACCTAACCTAACCTAACCTAACCTAACCTAACCTAACCTAACCTAACCTAACCTAACCTAACCTAACCTAACCTAACCTAACCTAACCTAACCTAACCTAACCTAACCTAACCTAACCTAACCTAACCTAACCTAACCTAACCTAACCTAACCTAACCTAACCTAACCTAACCTAACCTAACCTAACCTAACCTAACCTAACCTAACCTAACCTAACCTAACCTAACCTAACCTAACCTAACCTAACCTAACCTAACCTAACCTAACCTAACCTAACCTAACCTAACCTAACCTAACCTAACCTAACCTAACCTAACCTAACCTAACCTAACCTAACCTAACCTAACCTAACCTAACCTAACCTAACCTAACCTAACCTAACCTAACCTAACCTAACCTAACCTAACCTAACCTAACCTAACCTAACCTAACCTAACCTAACCTAACCTAACCTAACCTAACCTAACCTAACCTAACCTAACCTAACCTAACCTAACCTAACCTAACCTAACCTAACCTAACCTAACCTAACCTAACCTAACCTAACCTAACCTAACCTAACCTAACCTAACCTAACCTAACCTAACCTAACCTAACCTAACCTAACCTAACCTAACCTAACCTAACCTAACCTAACCTAACCTAACCTAACCTAACCTAACCTAACCTAACCTAACCTAACCTAACCTAACCTAACCTAACCTAACCTAACCTAACCTAACCTAACCTAACCTAACCTAACCTAACCTAACCTAACCTAACCTAACCTAACCTAACCTAACCTAACCTAACCTAACCTAACCTAACCTAACCTAACCTAACCTAACCTAACCTAACCTAACCTAACCTAACCTAACCTAACCTAACCTAACCTAACCTAACCTAACCTAACCTAACCTAACCTAACCTAACCTAACCTAACCTAACCTAACCTAACCTAACCTAACCTAACCTAACCTAACCTAACCTAACCTAACCTAACCTAACCTAACCTAACCTAACCTAACCTAACCTAACCTAACCTAACCTAACCTAACCTAACCTAACCTAACCTAACCTAACCTAACCTAACCTAACCTAACCTAACCTAACCTAACCTAACCTAACCTAACCTAACCTAACCTAACCTAACCTAACCTAACCTAACCTAACCTAACCTAACCTAACCTAACCTAACCTAACCTAACCTAACCTAACCTAACCTAACCTAACCTAACCTAACCTAACCTAACCTAACCTAACCTAACCTAACCTAACCTAACCTAACCTAACCTAACCTAACCTAACCTAACCTAACCTAACCTAACCTAACCTAACCTAACCTAACCTAACCTAACCTAACCTAACCTAACCTAACCTAACCTAACCTAACCTAACCTAACCTAACCTAACCTAACCTAACCTAACCTAACCTAACCTAACCTAACCTAACCTAACCTAACCTAACCTAACCTAACCTAACCTAACCTAACCTAACCTAACCTAACCTAACCTAACCTAACCTAACCTAACCTAACCTAACCTAACCTAACCTAACCTAACCTAACCTAACCTAACCTAACCTAACCTAACCTAACCTAACCTAACCTAACCTAACCTAACCTAACCTAACCTAACCTAACCTAACCTAACCTAACCTAACCTAACCTAACCTAACCTAACCTAACCTAACCTAACCTAACCTAACCTAACCTAACCTAACCTAACCTAACCTAACCTAACCTAACCTAACCTAACCTAACCTAACCTAACCTAACCTAACCTAACCTAACCTAACCTAACCTAACCTAACCTAACCTAACCTAACCTAACCTAACCTAACCTAACCTAACCTAACCTAACCTAACCTAACCTAACCTAACCTAACCTAACCTAACCTAACCTAACCTAACCTAACCTAACCTAACCTAACCTAACCTAACCTAACCTAACCTAACCTAACCTAACCTAACCTAACCTAACCTAACCTAACCTAACCTAACCTAACCTAACCTAACCTAACCTAACCTAACCTAACCTAACCTAACCTAACCTAACCTAACCTAACCTAACCTAACCTAACCTAACCTAACCTAACCTAACCTAACCTAACCTAACCTAACCTAACCTAACCTAACCTAACCTAACCTAACCTAACCTAACCTAACCTAACCTAACCTAACCTAACCTAACCTAACCTAACCTAACCTAACCTAACCTAACCTAACCTAACCTAACCTAACCTAACCTAACCTAACCTAACCTAACCTAACCTAACCTAACCTAACCTAACCTAACCTAACCTAACCTAACCTAACCTAACCTAACCTAACCTAACCTAACCTAACCTAACCTAACCTAACCTAACCTAACCTAACCTAACCTAACCTAACCTAACCTAACCTAACCTAACCTAACCTAACCTAACCTAACCTAACCTAACCTAACCTAACCTAACCTAACCTAACCTAACCTAACCTAACCTAACCTAACCTAACCTAACCTAACCTAACCTAACCTAACCTAACCTAACCTAACCTAACCTAACCTAACCTAACCTAACCTAACCTAACCTAACCTAACCTAACCTAACCTAACCTAACCTAACCTAACCTAACCTAACCTAACCTAACCTAACCTAACCTAACCTAACCTAACCTAACCTAACCTAACCTAACCTAACCTAACCTAACCTAACCTAACCTAACCTAACCTAACCTAACCTAACCTAACCTAACCTAACCTAACCTAACCTAACCTAACCTAACCTAACCTAACCTAACCTAACCTAACCTAACCTAACCTAACCTAACCTAACCTAACCTAACCTAACCTAACCTAACCTAACCTAACCTAACCTAACCTAACCTAACCTAACCTAACCTAACCTAACCTAACCTAACCTAACCTAACCTAACCTAACCTAACCTAACCTAACCTAACCTAACCTAACCTAACCTAACCTAACCTAACCTAACCTAACCTAACCTAACCTAACCTAACCTAACCTAACCTAACCTAACCTAACCTAACCTAACCTAACCTAACCTAACCTAACCTAACCTAACCTAACCTAACCTAACCTAACCTAACCTAACCTAACCTAACCTAACCTAACCTAACCTAACCTAACCTAACCTAACCTAACCTAACCTAACCTAACCTAACCTAACCTAACCTAACCTAACCTAACCTAACCTAACCTAACCTAACCTAACCTAACCTAACCTAACCTAACCTAACCTAACCTAACCTAACCTAACCTAACCTAACCTAACCTAACCTAACCTAACCTAACCTAACCTAACCTAACCTAACCTAACCTAACCTAACCTAACCTAACCTAACCTAACCTAACCTAACCTAACCTAACCTAACCTAACCTAACCTAACCTAACCTAACCTAACCTAACCTAACCTAACCTAACCTAACCTAACCTAACCTAACCTAACCCACCTTTCTGGCAGTATTTCGGTTCTGTGAGGGTCGCAGTTCTAACCTAACCTAACCCACCTTTCTGGCAGCATTTCGGTTCTGTGAGGGGCGCAGTTCTAACCTAACCTAACCCACCTTTCTGGCAGGATTTTAACCTGACTTGACCTACTTTTCTGTTTATTTTTGTCTTTTTTTTTTCTTATTTAGAATTTACTATTGCAATCGATATGTCGAGTAATAATATATACATAAATTTTAGTAATACAGATATTTATGTAGAATGACATTATGAATATAATAAATTCGAAGTTCCAATGAGTATTGTTTAAAATGAAAATGTATAATGATCATTAGGATGTAAAATTGTATGAGATACATTTTCGGAGTTTCAATAATCGAATTTGCAATTTTATATGAACTTTGGCGCACCCTGAATCTAATACAATCATTTATATTTTTCTGCTTTCATATATAATAGCTTTTGTATTTTAAAAAGCGTTTTTCAATTAAAAGACATGTCAAGATCGCTTACCTTCTTGCAAGTTCTTTCTAATGCTAAAAAAACGAACTATAGAGATGCCCCGAATAGTGAACTTGGACGAATACCGAATATTCGGCCCCTCTCTATTCGGCGACCGAATATACGCATGACATGCGAACATTTTGAGTCACAATTAATATTAAAACTGATTGCCAACAAAGCACAACGTTTGCTAAGATATATTTTTATGCATTAATGAATGTAGTTTAGAGCCAATCAAATCAGACCCATGATAAAAATAAAATATTTTGTAGTCAACAAATGCTCAAAAACGTGCCTCCGTATTTAACTCTTTTCCAAGAATACATTTTAAATATGAAATGTATTATTTTATTGTGTAATTTTTCTTTTAAGGTAAGTGCAACAGATATTCGATTCGAACATTCGGCCAAATTCCGAATATTCGGCAAAGTGGCCGAATAGTTGCCGAATATTCGTGGCATCTCTACTTAAAACATATACATTTTTCAAATTTGCCACCTTTTTCTACTGACAAGATCTGCTTGACCAACTTTATATAGATAGACCATCGACGTCCTTCAGTCCACAAGTCAAAATTCATATGAGAATATGGACCACATACAGCTATGCTAAATGGAAAATTTTGGTGTCAAAGCGAGTGAAAATATGCCAGATCTGGCATCATTTATGCCAAGTTGGCAACACTAAAAAATGATATTCCGTCGTTATGACGCCAATGTCCAACCTTTATCTATTCTTCGCCGGATGGCGTGGACGGTTTCCTTTGTTATTTTACAATTATAACACATATCAGTGAAAGACCATATGTCTTAATTAATATAAAAAATGCATTATACAATTCTACTGGGCAATTTAATGTCATCAAGGTATCAAACCAAAATTTGTTTATAAAAGTATTTCTCTGACCTTGTTATTGTCAAGGACTTCTGCCGTACGTACGCGGCGTGGCGCGTGCAAAATGTTTTCGCTTTCTTGCCACCTGTGCGTCCGAGGGCGCCACTGCAGCGTGCGTTTAGAATTTAAAATAACTGGTGTAACTATAATGCCGGCTACATACGTAACTATAAATCGTTGCGATTAATGCCGGCTACATACGCAGTTTTATCTGCCGTGTGTATGACAAATCGTTACGATAATCGACAACGATTTGTCACAGGTACACACGGTAAATAAAACTGCGCAGTTCGGACTGCACAGTTTAATCGCTACGATTTATAGTTACGTGTGTAGCCGGGGTAAGTTGGCGAAAGCATAATAGACGGTGGCGTAAGTTGAAGTTTAAAATAACAAGTAAAAATTTAGTGTTTCCAATAATCATCATCATTATCATCATCAGGTCCATTTCATCAAATTGGTGGTTTTCAAGAGAAAATGTTCGAGTTGGCTAAAAAAAACCGGGCAAGTGAGGGTTCCGTACCATAATGCAAAAAACAAAAACGGAAAAAATGCAAAAAAAAACGGTCACCCATCCAAAGTACCTACTGACCACGCCCGACGTTGCTTAACTTTGGTCAAAAATCACGTTTGTTGTATGGGAGCCCCATTTAAATCGTTATTTTATTCTGTTTTTAGTATTTGTTGTTATAGCGGCAACAGAAATACATCATCTGTGAAAATTTCAACTGTCTAGCTATCACGGTACGTGAGATACATCAGATACAGCGGTGACAGACAGACGGACGGACGGACGGATATGGAACCACCTTGGAGGTAATTCCTATCAAACAAAAAAAATAATCAAATCGGACCATGGGTGTCGGAGTAATCGCTGAACGTACATAAAAAAAATAGCCACAACTATAAACACAGAACTTCCTTCTATAAACTTGAAGTCGGTTAAACATGGTTGGTCAAGCAGATCTTGTCCGTAGAAAAAGGCGCGAAATTCAAATGGTATGGAACCCTTCGTGTGCGAGCCCGACTTGCACTTGGCCGGTTTTTAGGGTTCCGTACCCAAAGGGAAAAACGGGACCCTATTACTAAGACTTCGCTGTCCGTCCGTCCGTCCGTCCGTCTGTCACCGGGCTGTATCTCACGAACCGTGATAGCTAGACAGTTGAAATTTTCACAGATGATGTATTTCTGTTGCCGCTATAACAACAAATACTAAAAACAGAATAAAATATAGATTTAAATGGGGCTCCCATACAACAAACGTGATTTTTGACCAAAGTTAAGCAACGTCGGGAGTGGTCAGTACTTGGATGGGTGACCGTTTTTTTTTTGCTTTTTTTTGTTTTTTTTTTTTTTGCGTTATGATACGGAACCCTTCGTGCGCGAGTCCGACTCGCACTTGCCCGGTTTTAATAAATATCGATGATATACCTGCACAGTATACCTAATAAATAATGATATTATAGAAAACTTGCAGTCATTAATTTGTTTAATTATAAACTGTATTTACCCTTATAATTATATATTATTGAAATAAGAGTTGACTTCATTAAAATGAATATTTAATTTACACTATGTTTCATTTATTTTTCCATTTTAATTTTAACGCCATCTATGAGATGCAGCATGCTTTTTCAGTATTTAGAAATACGTTTTACAAATCAGTGTCCTGTTAGTTCATTTAAAGTCGCTACTTCTTGCGTGGCGCTGTTGTATCGTCATTGTATCTAGGGTCGGTCGGGACGGGTGGCGTGAGGGGAGGCTCGATTGTAGATTTCATTTGGGTACGGGAACGGCCTTAAGGAACGGCTTTTAAAAATAAGTTACGGCAAACATGTAACAATTATGAATCTAATACGATCGTTTATATTATATTCTTCTGCTTTCATAAGTTTTTGATTTTTAAAAAGCGTTTTTCAATTAAAAGACATGTCAAGGTCGCTTACCTTCTTGAAAGTTCTTTCTAATGCTAAAAAACGAACTACCTATCTATAGTAATAAAATACAGAATACATTATTTATGTGCATAGTCCAGTTATGAAACTACTGACGCCATCTATTGCTTAACGTGGTAATCGTTCCAGGGCAGTATTTGATTTTATTCCAACTTACAATATGTATAATATTAAACAAATAATGAATTTATGATAAATTATGTGATGTTTATCATATCCTATTCTAATACCCAAATAGTAACTTTTATTGCTTAACATATAACTCGGCTCAGTATGGTACCACTGTCGCCATCTGTTGAAAATCTTAGTATTTCAAGTAATGTGCTGTAACTGTTATCACATATTTGTTATTTTGCCTAATTTTCACGAGTTCCGATTTTTATTTATTTCATTTATTTTACCTTTACATATTAACAATCCTTTGAACGGCCGTCATTAACTAATCAAAATGCCATATTTTTTAATATAGTTGTGTTTGCTCAGAGCATAAAAAGGTCAACCACGGCGTTGCATGAACAAGAGATTTTCTTTGGCAGGATTGATCCTTAGGACCCAAGGATGGAATTAAGAAGTGGAGCCACCCAGATTTTTGCTGCAAGTCCGGTGGGGGGGTTTTTAAGCGTCTGCGACGTCTGAGGTTAATAATTATTTAAGTTTAGGTTTTAAGTCAAGTTTAGTATCATTTTCAACTAAATCAAAGATGTAGACATATATTTCATCGAAATCGGTTCAGCGTTTATTGATTTTCCATACAATCCTACACCTTACCTTTCATTTTTAAGGTATTTTTTTCGGAATAAAAACTATCCTATGTTCTTCCTCGGGACTCAAACTATCTCTATACTTACCAAATTTTATCTAAATCGGTTCAGCGGTTATTGAATCCCCATACAAATTTCCTCCTCCCTTTTCACACCCTTAAGGGATGATTTTTGAGATTAAATGTTTGCTATGTTATTCCCCGGGACTCAAACTATCTCTGTGCCAAATTTTAACTAAATTGGTTCAGCAGTTTAAGCGTGAAAAGGAATTTAAAAATAAAGTATTCTTTAGGGTTCCGTACCCAAAGGGTAAAACGGGACCCTATTACTAAGACTTCGCTGTCCGTCCGTCCGTCCGTCCGTCCGTCCGTCTGTCCGTCTGTCCGTCTGTCACCAGGCTGTATCTCACGAACCGTGATAGCTAGACAATTGAAATTTTCACAGATGATGTATTTCTGTTACCGCTATAACAACAAATACTAAAAACAGAATAAAATAAAGATTTAAATGGGGCTCCCATACAACAAACGTTATTTTTAACCAAAGTTAAGCAACGTCGGGAGTGGTCAATACTTGGATGGGTGACCGTTTTTTTTTGCTTTTTTTTTGTTTTTTTTTGCATTATGATACGGAACCCTTCGTGCGCGAGTCCGACTCGCACTTGCCCGGTTTTTTAAGATATGTTTATAGATTAAAAGACCAAAAGTTCAGAAAATTAGTATCGCTGATTTTAGCGGTATTTAGATATTTACCCCTTATTCATAAACATTTACTAAAGTTAACAAGCCGTTAATAATCGTTTGTCCCTTTCCATTATACCGATATGTCGGAAAGGGACAAACGATTATTATCGGCTTCTCAACTTTAGTAAACGTTTATGAATAAGGGGGTTAGTTTATACTCGAGAGTGAATAGCCGAATTTCGTCAGCTTAGCTAAGAACTATCATGGCGTATTTTGCAAACATTCGCTTTTTTTGTTTGCACACAGAAAGTCTGGGTTCGATCCCCAGTGAGACATAACCTTTTATATTTTATTTTTTTTGTATTATTGATTGATCAAACCGCTGTGTGGCGCTGTCATCGTGCACGGTCCCAATAAGCTATGCTCGCGAGGTCTACAACTCACAGAGCCACTAGTTTAACGCTGATTTACTTATGTACTTTCAAAATTATGAAAAATACAAAAAGTGGCAAAGTGGATTGTCGTTAGGAATCAAGATGACAAAGTAAGTTTTTGAAAGCTCCATTAACTGTTAAAGCTTTGAATACTACTGCCACACCCCGGACACTGGCGATAAAATGTATGAAACAAACGCGTTCCTACGCACAGACTGTGTGCGTAAGTAAGCTCGTGTAGGTAAACGCGTACCATACTTGTGTGAGTGAGATAAGACGTGTGAGGGTTCTCGCCAGTTTGTTGTCAAGTTCGATGACCTCAATTACTCAAAACTCATTGCGCGAATTAGGAAGAAATAAGAATCGTATTATGTTGTAAGGTGGGTATCTAAGCTTAATTTATACAATAGTTTCCTATTTTGAATCAGTATAAACAAAGTAACGAAAATTTTGTAAGGAAATTCAGGCCACCAACATATTACGTAAGTTGTAAACATGATTTTTTGTTCATATAGGTATTGTACTGGTTCCAGTGTGATCTGATAGGTTTTGTAAATATTTGTTTAATATTTGAATATTTTACGTGGCCTCCGCTCTGCGCACCGCGTCGTCGCGTCCTTGCCGGCCGGTAACTGTGAGGTAACCGAGAGCGGGTGGGCGGCACTTTCAACGGGAGGCAGGGAGTGTCCATACTGTACGTTAGTACTCTTTATTATACTGTGCTACTGCTCCTCACAAGCGTTTTGTTCTGGCGTCAAGCTGTACCTAGGAACAATTGAATCTAACTCCCGAAATAGCGAGACGTGAATATTTGCATCTGACGGCATTTCATATGAATTTATTTTTGGTAAATTGATTAAGTCTGATTGAATTGTGCGCCTTAACAACGGTATTAACAGCGCTTACCTCCGACCCATTGACGGCAGAATTACGCCGCGCATGCTTTTGAATCAGCACTTGCGCAAACGACATATCCCCTCTCCGATATCCCCTTCACTTGTATATGCAGACAAAATCGCGATGTATGTCTGTAATGCATCAAATTCATCATATATGTGACGTTATCTATGAAAAGGGACCTTATTGTCGATGGCGTTTACGCCATTATTAACGATGTTCCGATATAAATACAATACCGCGCGACGCTGTGCGGCATAAGCGCCATCGACAATAAGGTCCCTTTTCATAGAGAATGCCCCATATAGGCATTGTATTGTCGAATCTTAACTGTAACACGGCAAGCTTTCAAATCAATTATTAATTGTGGTTCGGCTGCTAGTTTCGAAACAAACTTCTGAAAAGCATTGAGTTTGCCTTTAATAACCTCGCGTTTGTAATTAAGTTTCCTTAAATCTTGTTAATAAGACATCGTGAAATAAAGTAAATTAAGTAATGAATGAACCTACTCAAAATAAGATGAGTTGTCTTTTAATAGAATTTGCTCTGAGAAAACATCAGGCGCTTAACTTAATTGCAATATAGATTAGAGATGCACCGGATATTCGGTTACTATCCGGTTTCCGGCCTGTCCGGCTATAATTTTCACATCCGGCCGGATACCGGGTAGTGGCGTATTATCAGGCCGGATACCGGATAGTAACATTGCTTGATTTCGGAGTTAACAAAATTGGAATAACGGCCATAGTCGTACTCGTTTATTATTTTAAAACAATTTAAACATTGCACGAGCACTCATTTCGAACCTAGAAATGAGTCCACGAGAACGTTCACTATGAAACAGATCAAAATTTACTGATTTTGTGTTCACGTGAGATTATGATAGTTTTAAATTGAAATTATACTATAGTGAATTGATTAACTAATGAATGACTGTGATTAATGAACAGTTAGGTATCAAGATGACAGTAAAATTGTGAAATTAAATCTCATGTATTGCAATGAAATGTGCTAAGAGGTTATATTTACCTACACTAATGAATACGGTTTACTAATATGTGGCCTAAAATTGTATGGCAAATTATCACTTCCCAAACTATTTTTCCCATAGTATCTGTTCGTATTTTTGCCTTCGATGTTATAATTACTAACTGTAAACCATAGGTTAAATGTTTTATTGTACTAGCATTACACAAACCACCAAAAATGAATCCACATACCTCTTTGACGAGTCTGGCGACGGCAGCTATATGCACTGGTTGATTTACACACAGATTTCAATGTTTCGACCGGGCCCAGCGTAAATCTTTATGCACACACACTTAAAGTTATGTTACAAATCTTTTTATGGTCAAACGAGTTCACTTATCACACAATTCTATGTAAAATATAGTTTTATGAACCGAGAAAAACTTTCATAACCCGACATCTTTTTAACCGAGAACCAAACTGCTCTCATTGGTCCATTTGAATGCTTGGTCTATTGCGCGACTGCGCAGTGCATCGTGGTGTTGCCATGCCATAACACAGGCAATGGATTTAAATGTTGAGAGAATGAATAATGCTTGCACAGTATCATTTGGCAAAACTATCAGATGGCAAACCAATGTTTCGCATATATAACATATGTCGCAAATGATTATTTACAATATTATTGTATGGCAAAATATTTAGTTGGTCATGTTTCAAAATGTCTTTTATTGTTATGTCGAATGTACCTATTGATAGGCATAAATTATTTTTCGCCTAATATTGTGATGCATACTACTAAATACCCTAATAATGTAGTACTCAACTACTCATGGTTCAAATTACAGTAGCATTTTATTTCGTTACGTAGGTAGTTTTTCGAAATGTGCAATTCAATGATGGAGGTGGTAATTTTGTTTACTACATTTCTGGCAACTGTTTGTTTTCGTGGGGTCGCAGTTCTTACCTAACCTAACCCACTTTTCTGGCAACAGCTCGTTTTCTAGGGGGTCGCAACTCTAATCTAACCTAACCCACTTTTCTGGCAACAGTTCGTTTTCTCGGGGGTCGCAGTTCTAACCTAACCTAACCCACCTTTCAGGCAACAGTTTGTTTTCGTGGGGTCGCAGTTCTAACCTAACCTAACCCACATTTCAGGCAATAGTTTGTTTACGTGGGGTCGCAGTTCTAACCTAACCTAACCCACTTTTCTGGCAACAGTTCATTTTCTTGGGGGTTGCAGTTCTAACTTAACCTAACCCACTTTTCTGGCAACAGTTCGTTTTCTTGGGGGTCGCAGTTCGAAGCTAACCCACCTTTCAGGCAACAGTTTGTTTTCGTGGGGTCGCAGTTCTAACCTAACCCACTTTTCTGGCAACAGTTCGTTTTCTCGGGGGTCGCAGTTCTAACCTAACCTAACCCACCTTTCAGGCAACAGTTTGTTTTCGTGGGGTCGCAGTTCTAACCTAACCTAACCCCCTTTTCTGGCAACAGTTTGTTTTCGTGGGGTCGCAGTTCTAACCTAACCTAACCCACTTTTCTGGCAACAGTTCGTTTTCTCGGGGGTCGCAGTTCTAACCTAACCTAACCCACCTTTCAGGCAACAGTTTGTTTTCGTGGGGTCGCAGTTCTAACCTAACCTAACCCACTTTTCTGGCAACAGTTAGTTTCCTTGAGGGTTGCAGTTCTAACCTAAAACATGTTGGTACATTCATCAAATCTATTAACGTAGTGGCACCCCTGCATGAAAATATGTACATACGTTTGATAAAAAATAGCCACTAACAGGGCAAATAGCCATCAAAATATATTATGAAAAGTAAGTATAAATAAATCAAAGGTTTTTTGACAATTAAGAGTTAGCTAAGTTGAATCATTTGCTCAGTGATTATTTGTCTTAATGAATTTTGGTAAAATCTACTAAATAAAATTGCAATAAAATAAAAAGTATGCGAAGTTTCAATTTTGGCAAACGTTATGTAACAATAAATAGTTAAGTATAATAAAACATTTGCTTAGTGATAAACCGTGGTAAAACGAACATCTGCTAAATAAAATTGTGATTAAATAAAAATTATGCTAAATAATAATATGCTAAGCATTAGTTAGCCAACTAAAAGTACTGCAATAAGTTAGTTGGGAAGTGAAATTAGGCGAAAAATATTTCGGCGAGATGGCAGTACACCAATGAATACCGGTAATGAATACTATTGAATATCTAGGTACTTGCTACTGGCAATGAAAACAATTAATCTACTTTCTGTACTAGATGGAAAAGTGGTGAATATGAATATGATAGAAATGTATGGGTGGTGCAGCTACAAAGGAAAACAAAAGAAATGTAAATGGAACAAAAGAAATAATAACGGTCTCACCACTCTCTTCTTCTTCTTCTTTTTAGGGGCTATATAAGGCTCCAAAGCCTATGTATCACTGCGACCATTCCTGATCTATTGTGATCGCCACCTACGACAACTCTCGATCCAAACCTGCAACTTCAAACAGCTGCAGGATCCTTTTGGTCTCGAGAGACTTTACCTCCTCCGGGCGCAATATGTGTCCGCCCAGGATTAGGTCACGAGTACGCATATATTAGGCAAGGGCACTCTGTGTGGATGTGCAAGAGCGTCTCCTCCGCCTCCATGCAGAGTCTGCACCGCCCTATCTCACGTTTCCCCATAGTGAGCATGTGCTTATTTAGGCCACAATGCCCGGTAAGCACCCTTACCAAGTTGCACAGTTGGTTCCTAGACAGCGCGAACGCGCTCACCTCTCTCGTTATCCCATTATAGTAGTTTAGAAACGAACAAAAGATTAGGATCCTGTGTTAGTAAAAGGGACACATATATTAATAGTTCATCGCTGGCTGTTCACACTGCCGGCGAGAACACTCGCTCTACTAGTTTGTCGCCGCGACAAGATAAAACTAGCTCAGCGGTACTCGCTCGGCGATGCTCGCTTCGTAGTTAGTAGCTGCGAGACCAATCAGTATGCGTGTTCAGGGCTACGCTGCACCGCCCGAGCGAGTGACGCGAGTAATAGCCCGTCGCACTCGAACACTCGCCTATAGCCGAGCGACAAAACTATTGGAGCTAACACTCGCTTCCCGCCGCTCGCCCACTCGTTTCTACTTCATCGTTCTACTCGCTTATCGCTCATCGTCGGCGGCGGTTCCGAAATTGCCGGTCAGTGAGCTTGTTTAAAATTCGAAATTCAAATTTGTAGCGTTAATTGTTTAAAATTCGAATAGCAATTGTAAAGTTACCTTGCAGACCTCGCATCTAAATATATTTGGTCATGATATTTTGAGTTTTATTCACCAGTACTAGAGTTCACTTTTATTAGCGATTTCATCAAGATGTAGCTTTATTGAATTATATTGGTGTGATATAAAGTTATGTAACTGTGAGATTCTCGTATCTCAGCCCGTACAAGATTAGAACATTGAGCTTTATTGCTTAATATATAATATTCGTAATGGATTTGAAAAATTGAAAAATCTGTTTCTGTCAGCTTAGTGGTTTAATTGATAAAAATATATGATTTTATATTAAAAAAACAGTGGAAAATTATCATCTCGTGACTATTATGGAAATTCTACTTTTTCTCCCACTCCTGCCGCAATTTTTGCCGAATGCCCTCCATCAGCCGTGCGACAGTGTCATTATAGCCACTTTCCTACTCGCTGCGTTTAGGGTTGCCATATGGAATTGGAATTAAATGTCCTGATAAAAATTCGGACATCACCCTAAAAATCCGGACATTTCTTGTAACAGAGATTTGGCATAGCTTTAACGACGCCCCGGCGGCGGTAGCACGCTGCTTTCTGCGGTGTACTGTATCGTGGATCTACCTTTCCCTTTCCCTCCGCCCGACCCGCATCGCATTCGTTACGCAGTAGGTATATCACGTAAACATATTTTTTATAAGGTCATTCCTAAAATCCGGACACTTGCCAAGTCCGGCCGCAATCCGGACAAAGGGTCAAAAATTAACGCTGTCGCGAGTTTATCATTTTTTCCCAACCTCAAAAAGTGTTCAGCGCCGCTAAAGAGATTTTCACTTCAAAAACCGGCCAAGTGCGAGTCGGACTCGCACACGAAGGGTTCCGTACCATTATCTAAAAAAACGGTCACCCATCCAAGTACTGATCCCACCCGACGTTGCTTAACTTCGGTCAAAAATGACGTTTGTTGTATGGGAGCCCCACTTAAATCTTTATTTTATTATGTTTTTAGTATTTGTTGTTATAGCGGCAACAGAAATACGTCAACTGTGAAAATATCAGCTGTCTAGCTATCACGGTTCGTGAGATACAGCCTGGTGACGGACGGACGGACGGACGGACGGACGGACGGACGGACAGCGGAGTCTTAGTAATAGGATCCCGTTTTACCCTTTGGGTACGGAACCCTAAAAACAAAATTTCCTAAAGAAACAAACAAAATTTAAAAAGACATCAACGCGTGCCGACTGAACCTCATTCACTTTGATTACTATACAACACCTTATCTTAAGTACCTACTATTTAAGACTAATGCCTTGAGCATAATAACGAGGACCATCAGCATTCATCAAATCGCGCCGCATCGCGGTCACATCGAGATCGCTTACATAGGACACTTCTATGGGCATCAAAGGATTGATTGAGCCGCCTCGCGCCGCGTCCCGCCGTTTCGCTTCGGGATCGCGCGATGTTCGCCTACATAAGACGCTGCGTAAGCAAGATCCATATTTATTAAAAAACTTTCAACTTTCAACATTCTTACAGATTCTGTCAAACAACATCCCATTTGACAGTATCTGTCAATAATAATACTTAAGTAATTTTATTTTGTACTTAACCATGACAAAATATGATCTTACACTAAATTTGACAAAAAAACTGTCAAATTTGACAGTTTGACAGATCATGTCAATATACACTGCGACACTATAACATGTCACTTTGTACCAAATATTCCCATACGAAACCCAAAAAGTCGCCCAAAAATATATAAGCACAGCGATCACTGGGGCTGCAAGTGCGTTGCCGGCCCTTAAGATGAGAAATGCAGTCTACAAAAAATTACCCAACATTGACATTTAGTACTAAACTATGACAAAATATAATACTCTACACTAAATTTGACAAAAAAAAACCAATTTGACAGTTTGACAGATTATGTCAATATACATTATGCCATGTCACTTTGTACTAAATATTACCATACACATAAATGCATGTATATAAGTGGCGTACACAAAGAGAGGCCTATAGGTCAGCAGTGGGCGACTGAAAGCGAAAATGATGATGATGATGATTACCATATAATTACCTATTCTATTCTATTCTATTCAATAATAATATTCAAGTAATTTTATTTTGTACTTAACAATGACAAAATATGATCTTACACTAAATTTGACAAAAACTGTCAAATTTGACAGTTTGACAGATCATGTCAATATACACTGGGACACTGTAACATGCCCCTTTGTACCAAAGATTCCCATACGAAACCCAAAAACTCGCCCAAAAATACATACGCACAGCGATCACTGGGGCTGCAAGTGCGTTGCCGGCCCTTAAGATGAGAAATGCAGTCTACAAAAAATTACCCAACATTGACATTTAGTACTAAACTATGACAAAATATAATACTCTACACTAAATTTGACAAAAAAAAACCAATTTGACAGTTTGACAGATTATGTCAATATACATTATGCCATGTCACTTTGTACTAAATATTACCATACACATAAATGCATGTATATAAGTGGCGTACACAAAGAGAGGCCTATAGGTCAGCAGTGGGCGACTGAAAGCGAAAATGATGATGATGATGATTACCATATAATTACCTATTCTATTCTATTCTATTCAATAATAATATTCAAGTAATTTTATTTTGTACTTAACAATGACAAAATATGATCTTACACTAAATTTGACAAAAACTGTCAAATTTGACAGTTTGACAGATCATGTCAATATACACTGGGACACTGTAACATGCCCCTTTGTACCAAAGATTCCCATACGAAACCCAAAAACTCGCCCAAAAATACATACGCACAGCGATCACTGGGGCTGCAAGTGCGTTGCCGGCCCTTAAGATGAGAAATGCAGTCTACAAAAAATTACCCAACATTGACATTTAGTACTAAACTATGACAAAATATAATACTCTACACTAAATTTGACAAAAAAAAACCAATTTGACAGTTTGACAGATTATGTCAATATACATTATGCCATGTCACTTTGTACTAAATATTACCATACACATAAATGCATGTATATAAGTGGCGTACACGAAGAGAGGCCTATAGGTCAGCAGTGGGCGACTGAAAGCGAAAATGATGATGATGATGATTACCATATAATTACCTATTCTATTCTATTCTATTCAATAATAATATTTAATTAATTTTATTTTGTACTTAACCATGACAAAATATGATCTTACACTAAAATTGACAAAAACTGTCAAATTTGACAGTTTGACAGATCATGTCAATATACACTGGGACTGGGACACTGTAACATGTCCCTTTGTACCAAATATTCCCATACGAAACCCAAAAACTCGCCCAAAAATACATACGCACAGCGATCACTGGGGCTGCAAGTGCGTTGCCGGCCCTTAAGATGAGAAATGCAGTCTACAAAAAATTACCCAACATTGACATTTAGTACTAAACTATGACAAAATATAATACTCTACACTAAATTTGACAAAAAAAAACCAATTTGACAGTTTGACAGATTATGTCAATATACATTATGCCATGTCACTTTGTACTAAATATTACCATACACATAAATGCATGTATATAAGTGGCGTACACGAAGAGAGGCCTATACTCAGCAGTGGGCGACTGAAAGCGAAAATGATGATGATGATGATGATGATGATGATGATGGTGATTACCATATAAATCATGACCCGAACTTACTAACCCGAAATTACAAAAAAAAAAATTAATGTATGTAAAACGGTCAAGTGCGAGTCGGATTTCAATATTTCCATACAAAAAAGTCATCAGCCCCTGATGGAGCTAATAGCAAAGTTTTTTCGTAAATTCGTACCTTCAGAACGATATATCTCGAAAACGGTAAGAGATAAAGCAAAATGGACTTCAGTTTTGAGCTGTCGCTAGTACGAAGTACTAGCGATTAATGCATTTCCGTATACATAGACCTTTTTTGGGACCGATTTGGACAAAAAAAAAAATCAAAAAATGAAAAATAAAAATTTGACCCGGGTCTAAAATCTTTATTTTTAGAGCTAGAGAGATGAAAAAAAAACCGTTTCTGTAAAATTTTAATATCTTTTGTTCAACCCCAAATCCAATCATATAGTCTTGTAACTTTAATTTAAAAAAAATAAAAACTGAAAAATTTGTATGGGAGGTCCCAGAAGGGGGGGGATTTCCACCCCTAAAGGGGGGTTCAGAATTTAGATCTCCTTAAGAAACCCTTATATACCGAGTTTGAGTCAAATCTACCGAAGGACGTACCCTTAACCTAACCTAACCTAACCTAACCTAACCTAACCTAACCTAACCTAACCTAACCTAACCTAACCTAACCTAACCTAACCTAACCTAACCTAACCTAACCTAACCTAACCTAACCTAACCTAACCTAACCTAACCTAACCTAACCTAACCTAACCTAACCTAACCTAACCTAACCTAACCTAACCTAACCTAACCTAACCTAACCTAACCTAACCTAACCTAACCAACACCTAACCTAACCTAACCTAACCTAACCTAACCTACCACCACCTAACCTAACCTAACCTAACCTACACCTAACCTACCAACCTACACCTAACCTAACCTAACCAACCTAACCTAACCTACACCTAACCTAACCTAACCTAACCAACCAACCTAACCTAACCTACACCTACCACACCTAACCTA
>NW_026946798.1:0-5000 GCF_963556715.1 Cydia fagiglandana | reverse complement strand
GAACCTACACAGATGACCACGAATCCGGCGATTGTCATCACTTCTAAGAAGGCCGGCGAAGGTGCTGCCGAAACTTTACAGACATGGAGAAAAGTGGTCTCCTTCCGTGATACGGACTTTGCCCCAACCGCTACAAAGTTTATATCGAATGGCAAAGTCCGTATTGAATTTAACACAAAAGAACAGCGTGACATTGCGTTATCTAAGACTAACGACGTCAATGCGGAGGTTGCCGCTGAAGCTTCAAAGTCACTTCGCCCCATGATTACTTTAAAGGGTATATCCGAAGATGTTCCAACAAAGGATCTTGTTGACATTATAATAAGTCAAAATCAACCGCTCAAAAATGTAATTAATGAAAGCAATAAGATTTCATTCCACTATAAAAAAGGCAACAAAAATCCTCGTTTGTATAATGCTGTACTTATGACGACGCCATCCACTTTTAAGGCCTTTATTCAACTAGGTAAAATCAACATAGATCACCAACGGGTGCATGCAGAGGAGCACGTACCTATCTTGCATTGTTTTAAGTGCATGCAGTATGGCCATACGCGAAAGCATTGTAAGGCTACCACAATCATCTGTTCACATTGCGCATCGTCTGACCATGAATATAAATCATGCCCGAACCAAAAAGATCAGACCAAAACAAAGTGCCACAATTGTGATGCATTTAATAAACAAGTAACTGAAGACCAATACAAGCTAAACACAGCACATAGCGCAACATCAACTTTTTGCCCCCGAATGCGATCTATGTTACAGAGAATAAAATCGCGCATTGATTATCAATCTAATTAATATTTAACATATAAAAATTTCACTCAAATGTAACTTTAATCTTTAACGAATTATATAAGTTTGTAAACAGTAACTCTTTTGTGGTAATGGCTTATTGACGACAACACTTGTAACTTTAGTGTATCCTATCTGTAAAATATCTTTGTTATTGAAACTATTATTATTATTACACCATTTTGCTTTGCATGAGAACTGTAATATTGACTGGCTTACGCTGATCAATATTGCAGTTAATTGTTCATCACATATGTAACATATAAACACTAATTTTGTCAAAAGCTTAGAATTAAACTCTCTAATCTCTTGCAAGGGGGCGGTGGCCGAACGGCCACCCGCACTCACTGACTGTCGTGAGGCGGGTGGTCGGTCGGCACTTAGCGCCCCCCCTTAAAACTATCTATGCATCTATTTCTTTATCACATGAACACTAACTTATCAATTGAAATTACTCGCTCAGTAATATCCAATCTCTTGCAGGGGGACAGTGGCCGGGCGGCCGCCCGCACTCATTGTACTCTGTCATGGGGCGGGCGGTCGGGCGGCAGAACTTGTCCCCCCAAAACTTCTTTTTAGGATAGCTGGTCGCCCGTATTTCTAGCGAGGGCCAGTTATCCCTAAATTAAAATCAAACAAACACTCCAGTTACACTCAACACACATCTAATAAAAACACATTACACTCAACATGAAGTGGGGGAGGTTTTAGTCCGTAGGCGGCTGGGTACCATACCCAGCTGAGTCGGACATAACCGTCGGTACGGGCCGGCGGTATACATGAGTATTTCCTCCCTCACCGGAAAAAAAAAAAAAAAAAAAAAAAAAAACCTAACCTAACCTAACCTAACCTAACCTAACCTAACCTAACCTAACCTAACCTAACCTAACCTAACCTAACCTAACCTAACCTAACCAGTCGGTCCCCGGCCGTGGAGTGGATCGGACGCGCCCACTGCTGCTCCGAAAGTAGCTCCGCCACGGCGCAGTCGAGGCCCAGCGCTCCGCAAATAGCGCTCCGAGCCCTGCGCCACAACACTTAGAGCACAAACGCTCTAAGTCCAGCGTCTGGTGCTCCATTGCTCCAAGACACTGGCTCAGTGAACCGCGCACCAGTGTACAGGGCTCCGAGCTCATAGACCCCAGTGACCCGTGCTTATGGACAGTGCGATTGTGAACTAGTTACACAACAGACAAGATAAAATGAGTGACTTTGACTACGAAGACGGCGACGATGCTCCGAACAGCATCGGATTCAGCTTTCAATCGGATGAGAGTTCGGACGAAGACGGCGACGATGCTCCGTACTGCATCGGAGGAATGTTCCAATCGGACGAGAGTTCGGACGACGAGGTGGTGGTAGAAGGCAGACACACTGAGGGAGCGCAGGAAGTGACGCCTCCGCCGCCCATACAGACTCCCCCAGACACGCTCACGAGGGCAAGGAACCTGCTCCAAGACTATATGGAGCAGCTTGCATACGAAGTAAAAGTGATAACTAATAACCTGCTAACGAGCAAAACCCACAAAAGTGTTACAGTAGAGAACAAACAACGTATCGCCGTTGCTTGTAATAACATAAAGACCGTAGCTTCAGTCCACACAGAAGACATAATGAGATTGTGCTCCACCATATGCTCCACCTCCACCATACAAGTCGAGACAGGTCATGACAGGCAAGCCGATTCAACACCAAGTAAAATTAAAGAAATCCCTCCAATAACTACCCCAAAACTTAAGACAAGAAACCGAAACCAAGCCAACAAAGGAAATAGGACAGGAAAACGTAGACAGATAAATAAAGAGAACAAACAAACCCCATCTAGTGCAAACAACAACAACCAAACACAAAGAAAAGTAAGCAAAACAAGTAACAAAAACAGCAATAAGGTAGAAACCAGCTATGCAGTCATCCTACAAAACATAGATCCTGGCAAAGAAAAAGCAGACACATTAAAACAGGTACAAGAAAAAGTAGATGTCATACAACTAGGAGTCGGAATCCAACAAATTAGATATACCAAAAGTAATAAAGTAGTCATAAATTGCGAGAACGAAGAAGACAGAGAGAAACTTAGCACGGCGATCAAAAACAATAACACCGGAGTAACAGTGGAAGTTCCCAAACTCAGAAACCCACAAATTAAATTAATCGGGGTCATCAACGACAATGTAGGGGATAACATAGTAGACGCTATCCAAAGACAAAATCCTCACATAATCAGCAACATAAATGAAGATCAGAGACATGTCAAATATGTACGACACATAAACAGAAGAGACAGCCAAACAAAGAACGTTATCATAGAGGTAAGCCCAGAAATATTTCACAGAATACAACAGCAAAGGAAAATAAAGATAGGATATCAGTCGGTTGTAGCAGTGGAGCAGCAACAGCTTTTGCAGTGTTACAAATGCATGGGATACAACCATAGAGCCTTCATCTGCACGGCTAACACCATATGTGGATACTGTGCAGAAACACATGACACGCGTAAGTGCCCAAACCGTAGGAATAAAGTCCCAGCCTGCTCCAATTGTGCGAAGAAGGGAAAGGAGCACATCCACGCGGCTTATAGCCAAGACTGCCCAGAGTACAGCAAATGGTGCAGAATCGCAAAGATGTCCATACGATACCGGTAAGGGCACACACACACAGCGCAGCAAAGAACACCGCAATGTTAACTACCACTCCACGAACTTAGAAGAAAAATTGTAAATGCTCCAGAATTACTGCTCCAGAAACTTAGGAACTTAGTTATATAAAATAATTACTAGAATTGTATAAAATCAACACAGTTGCGGATTTGATCTTTGGGTTTGGGGCCGCTCCGTGGGCGTGGAGTTTATTGTTGATGCTATGGAGCGTTAGCAATGGATTCCGTGTTCGTGGAGCGGTCCTGGATTTAAGGATTGGATCTGGAGTGGAGTGGAGTGGAGTGGCTGTGCATGGAGCATGGGCTCCATGCACAGCCACTCCACGAACTTAGAAGAAAATTGTAAATGCTCCATAGTAACTGCTCCAGGAACTTGGCTTTATCAAAATAATTACTAGCATTGTATAAAATAAACACAGTTGTAGATTTAATCGTAGAATGTATGACCGCTACATGAACATGGACATTATTGTAAATGCTCCATGCTCCATGCACAGCCACTCCACGAACTTAGCAGAAAAATTGTAAATGCTCCAGAATAGGTGCTCCATGAACTTAGGAACTCAGATGTAACAAAATAATGACTAGCATTATATAAAATCAACACAGTTGTAGGGCACATGGTCGCCCGTACCCATAGCGAGGACCATATGTCTATAAATTCTCAGAATATCATTAAAGCAAAAAAAAAAAAAAAAAAACCTAACCTAACCTAACCTAACCTAACCTAACCTAACCTAACCTAACCTAACCTAACCTAACCTAACCTAACCTAACCTAACCTAACCTAACCTAACCTAACCTAACCTAACCTAACCTAACCTAACCTAACCTAACCTAACCTAACCTAACCTAACCTAACCTAACTCAGAACCTAACCTAACTCAGAACCTAACCTAACTCAGAACCTAACCTAACTCAGAACCTAACCTAACTCAGAACCTAACCTAACTCAGAACCTAACCTAACTCAGAACCTAACCTAACTCAGAACCTAACCTAACTCAGAACCTAACCTAACTCAGAACCTAACCTAACTCAGAACCTAACCTAACTCAGAACCTAACCTAACTCAGAACCTAACCTAACTCAGAACCTAACCTAACTCAGAACCTAACCTAACTCAGAACCTAACCTAACTCAGAACCTAACCTAACTCAGAACCTAACCTAACTCAGAACCTAACCTAACTCAGAACCTAACCTAACTCAGAACCTAACCTAACTCAGAACCTAACCTAACTCAGAACCTAACCTAACTCAGAACCTAACCTAACTCAGAACCTAACCTAACTCAGAACCTAACCTAACTCAGAACCTAACCTAACTCAGAACCTAACCTAACTCAGAACCTAACCTAACTCAGAACCTAACCTAACTCAGAACCTAACCTAACTCAGAACCTAACCTAACTCAGAACCTAACCTAACTCAGAACCTTACCTAACCTATATTTCGGCAAAATGGTGCCATGTATTGTTAGAAAATCTTAACAGCGTGTTCTATCTCGAACTCTCTCATGATAAAGTGCCATCTGTCGGATATTTTA
>NW_026946797.1:12500-33122 GCF_963556715.1 Cydia fagiglandana | reverse complement strand
TCGCCCACTGCTGAGTATAGGCCTCTCTTCGTGTACGCCACTTATATACATGCATTTATGTGTATGGTAATATTTAGTACAAAGTGACATGGCATAATGTATATTGACATAATCTGTCAAACTGTCAAATTGGTTTTTTTTTGTCAAATTTAGTGTAGAGTATTATATTTTGTCATAGTTTAGTACTAAATGTCAATGTTGGGTAATTTTTTGTAGACTGCATTTCTCATCTTAAGGGCCGGCAACGCACTTGCAGCCCCAGTGATCGCTGTGCGTATGTATTTTTGGGCGAGTTTTTGGGTTTCGTATGGGAATCTTTGGTACAAAGGGGCATGTTACAGTGTCCCAGTGTATATTGACATGATCTGTCAAATTGTCAAATTTGACAGTTTTTGTCAAATTTAGTGTAAGATCATATTTTGTCATGGTTAAGTACAAAATAAAATTACTTAAATATTATTATTGAATAGAATAGAATAGGTAATTATATGGTAATCATCATCATCATCATTTTCGCTTTCAGTCGCCCACTGCTGACCTATAGGCCTCTCTTCGTGTACGCCACTTATATACATGCATTTATGTGTATGGTAATATTTAGTACAAAGTGACATGGCATAATGTATATTGACATAATCTGTCAAACTGTCAAATTGGTTTTTTTTGTCAAATTTAGTGTAGAGTATTATATTTTGTCATAGTTTAGTACTAAATGTCAATGTTGGGTAATTTTTTGTAGACTGCATTTCTCATCTTAAGGGCCGGCAACGCACTTGCAGCCCCAGTGATCGCTGTGCGTATGTATTTTTGGGCGAGTTTTTGGGTTTCGTATGGGAATCTTTGGTACAAAGGGACATGTTACAGTGTCCTAGTGTATATTGACATGATCTGTCAAACTGTCAAATTTGACAGTTTTTGTCAAATTTAGTGTAAGATCATATTTTGTCATGGTTAAGTACAAAATAAAATTACTTGAATATTATTATTGAATAGAATAGAATAGGTAATTATATGGTAATCATCATCATCATCATTATCGCTTTCAGTCGCCCACTGCTGACCTATAGGCCTCTCTTCGTGTACGCCACTTATATACATGCATTTATGTGTATGGTAATATTTAGTACAAAGTGACATGGCATAATGTATATTGACATAATCTGGCAAACTGTCAAATTTGTTCGATTTTGTCAAATTTGGTGTACCTAAATCTCAATACCTCCGAAACCAGCGAAATAAGTTTTCTGAATTTTTGGCCATTTAATCTATAAACATATCTCAAAAAGAAAACACTCTTATGGTACTGACACGACTATTTGTCGAAATAAGCCACACTTATACAGAATTAAAAATAAGTCTGTTGAAATCATAAAATTTTAAAACTCTAATTACAAATAATCTATATGGACAACAAGCGTCAAAAGTATTCTTAAACTATTTTTTAATGGAGTACAAGTAATCAAGATCAAAAAATGTGGAAAAAAGTGCAAGATAAAAAAGTGAATTTTCAAATGATATTTACGTAAGACCACGCTGTTTTAAGGAGTGGCGCGACTTGATATTACTTTACACAGAAACTAATCTATAGAAAATTCTTAAATTTTGTGTGATTATTGTCCAATAACAGATACATCAAAGCAGTATGAAATAAGTGTGCGTCGTCTTTCAAAGTTTTGAGAAATTAAATGTCAAAGTAACAATTTTCTTGAAGTAAGCTTTTTGGGTTACAAAATCTTGAATATCTCAAGAACTATTACACTAATCAGAGTTCTATTTGCTGCTATATATTAACAATAAGTTTTAAAATCGAATCCTATTATCAAAATTAGCCACACTTATACGGGATTCAAAATTAGTCAGTTGAAATCATAAAATCTTAAAACTCTAATTACAGATAATTTAAATGAACAAAAAGCCTCAAAATTATTCTTAAACCTATTTTTTAAACGGGGTCAAGTAATTAAGATCAAAAAATGTGGCAAAAAGTGCAAGACAAAAAAGTGAATTTTCAAATGATATTTACGTAAGACCACGCTGTTTTAAGGAGTGGCGCGACTAGATATTACTTAACACTGAAACTACTTAATAGAAAATTATGAAATTTTGTATGATTACTGTCCAATAACAGATACTTTGAAGAAATGTGAAATAAATATGCGTCGTCTCTCAGAGTTTTGAGAAATTAAATGTCAAAGTTACAAGTTTCATGAAAATAAGTTATTAGGTTACAAAATCTCGAATATCTCAAGAACTATTACACCAATCAGAGTTTTGTTTTCTGTTATATGTTTTTAATAAGTTTAACAATCAAATCCTATTATCAAAATCAGCCACACTTATACGGGATTCAAAATTAGTCAGTTGAAATCATAAAATCTTAACACTCTAATTACAGATAATCTAACTGGACAACAAGCGTCAAAACTATTCTTAAACCTATTTTTTAATGAAGTAGAAGTAATCAAGATCAAAAAATGTGGAAAAAAGTGCAAGACAAAAAAGTGAATTTTCAAATGATATTTACGTCAAACCACGCTGTTTTAAGGAGTGGCGCTACTATATATTACTTTACACTAAAACTAGTGGATAGAAAATTCTGAAATTTTGTATGATTATTGTCCAATAACAGTTACATTAAAATTATATAAAAAAAGTATGCGTCATCACTCAAATTCTCGAAGAATTAAATGTCAAAGTTGAAAGTTTTTGAAAATAAGTGTTTAGGTTAGTAAATGTTGAATATCTCGAGAACTATTACACCAATCTGAGTTCTGTTTTCTGCTATACAGTCCTACTGGATTCAGAAATCCAATTCTAATATCAAAATTAGCCTCACTTATCGGGAACTAGATTTTTCCAAAACACGTGGTTTTAGTTTTTCTTCGAAATCTTCGGGGTTTTCATCAAGAAAATTATGAAACTTGCACAGATTATAGAGTTTATATAGTCGCTTTGGTTAATATATAGAAAATAGTATGTAAAAGATCTACTTTGCGAGTAATAGGCGATTAAGTCACTTTCCTTCCGACGGGTGTCATTCTGAATCCCTAACAACGTTTGTCCTAAAGTCACTTGCTCTAACTGGTTTGTACTAATGGGCACATGCCCTAACGATCAATTGCCATAACGATTATTTTCCATAATGTAATGGTTAGCCTAAGAATCATTTGACCTAAGCATTTATACCATAACTATCAAGATCCCTAAAGTATTTTACCATATTTTCGAAATCCCGAACAATGTTTGGCATAAAATAACATGCTCTAACTGTTTTGACCTAATGGCTATTGCCCTAATGATCTATTATCATAACAGTTACTTTTCCTATTGATCAATTATCATAACAATTACTTTCCATAATGAATGGTAACGAACTGTTGCCACAAAAGTGGGTTAGGTTAGGTTAGAACTGTGACCGTCGAAAAAACGAACTGCTGCCACAAAAGTGGGTTAGGTTAGGTTAGAACTGAGACCCTCAAAAAAACGAACTGCTGTCACAAAAGTGGGTTAGGTTAGGTTAGGTTAGGTTAGGTTAGGTTTTTTTTTTTTTTTTCGGTGAGGGAGGAAATACTCATGTATACCGCCGGCCCGGACCGACGGTTATGTCCGACTCAGCTGGGAATGGTGCCCAGCCGCCTACGGACTAAAACCTCCCCCACTTCATGTATAGTGTGTTATGATGTGATTTGGTGAGTGTTTAGTGTTTTTGGGGTGTTTGTGATTTAGATTTTATGGATAGCTGGCCCCCGCTAACGGTATACGGGCGACCACCTGTCCTAAATAAGAATTTTGAGGGGGTTAGTTCTGCCGCCCGACCGCCCGCCTCACGACTAGAGTCATGAGTGCGGGCGGCCGCCCGGCCACTGCCCCCCTGTAAGAGATTAGTGATTATATAATATAAAGTAGTTAATTATTATTTATTAGGTGTTTATGTGGTGAGTAACTGATAGGGCATACCCGAAGCATTCACCGACGTAAATCAGTTAACCCTGCGAGATGCAGTAAGGCGCAACTAGGCAACCTATTACAGATAATAACATTAAATAATGATTTTGATTTTTAACAGCTTACATGTTGCAAGATACAATTAATAGTCAAGTCCTGTTTACAAGTTATTTAAAGATCAACAAAGAAGATACTGTTAAGGTTACACAAACTATACAAAGCAAATTAGTTGCAGAATAAGCAGAATTACTATGTATAACGATTAAGTCTGTAGTTTTATTATTGTCCATAATCGATGCGGCACTTGATTCTATTGTGCATGGAGACCATCCTCGGGCAGTAATGTGAGGTGGCGCTATGGGCACTGTTGTATTTGTTTTCTAGTTGGGTTTCTTTATTTAGCTTGTCACAATTGTGGCATTTAACTTTTTTGTTGTTTTGGCGGTGTGGGCAGTCCTTGTATTCGTGGT
This sequence comes from Cydia fagiglandana, assembly GCF_963556715.1. NCBI lineage: Eukaryota > Metazoa > Arthropoda > Insecta > Lepidoptera > Tortricidae > Cydia > Cydia fagiglandana. Next base: position 28,707 of record NW_026946797.1, on the reverse strand, counting down.
TAGGTATCGCACAGTACGAACATATGGTGTCCGGAGATTTACAGTGTTTTCGAGTGTGTCCATATTCCAAACATTTGTAACATTGGAGAACAGGGACGTACTCCTCCACGTGCACTCGCTGATGGTCAATATTTATCTTGTTGCACTTTAGTAACACTTTAAAAGTGTCAGGGGTGGTCATCAAAACGGCGTTATAGAGGCGAGTATTTTTGTTGTTCCCTCGTTTAAAGTGAAATTTTAAATCTGTTTTGTTCTTGACTGTGTCTTGAAGTGGTTGGTTTTGATTAATGATAATATCCGTGAGTTCGTTTACAGGGACATCGACAGACACACCCTTCAGTATGACCATTGGCCGAAGTGTCTTGGAGGTCTCCGCAGTAACTTCTGCGTTTATGTCGTTTGTCTTGCTGAGGGCGATGTCTCGTTGTTGAACGTTGTTGAATTCAACTCTTACCTTGCCGTTAGAGATGAATTTCGTCGAGGTAGGAGCAAAATCTGTGTCTCGAAAGGTTACCGAATTCCTCCAAACGTTCAAAGTGTGGTTAGGTTAGGTTAGGTTAGGTTAGGTTAGGTTAGGTTAGGTTTTTTTTTTTTTTTGAGATACTATGTTATTATGGGAGAATGGCCCTCGCTATCAATACGGGCGACCATTCCCCCTGCGGCTATAATTCTGATATTTCTATTAATCTTATGCGTGGGCGCCGGGGCTCAACTAATTTGAGACCCGGCATCGCATTACTTTTGATCTTGAATATAATATCCCCGCAAAGGATACGGGCGACATTATTTCAAGTTTATTTTAAATGATATATTTTTATAATTAGAACTATGGTTTTTAAGTTTTATCTATAATTTTTTAATCTTTATACATTGTTTAAACTGTTATATTTGTACTATGAATTTATAGTTAAATTTAAGTATTATTGAATTTCTTTAAACTGTTTATGATTTTATTTATGAATTTATTGAATGATTCTATAGATGTTTCCTTAGTTATTATACTATTGATGTCATAAGGATCTATATTAATATTTTGGCATATTATTTCGTGCTCAATACGAGCTCGGTCATAATACGGGCACTGTGTTAATAGATGGTCAATAGTTTGACAGGTAGTATTGTCACAGGGGCATCGGTTGTCATCTGCTATCTTGAAGCGGTGTAGGTATGTTTTATGATAGCCATGCCCCGTGAGTATTTGAGTCAACTGAAAACTGACTGACATAGAGCCACGCAGCTTTCTGATTGTTTCGATGCTAGGTAAGTACTTTTTCATGTGTCTGCCAGTCGTGCTGTCCTCATACCATTTGCTGTGCATCTCGAAAATGTATTTCTTATGGTTGATTTTGTGATACGACAGCGGGAAAAGATCGTAATCTGGTGACTTATGTAATGCTGCTGCAGCTTTGGCCGCCATGTCAGCCCTTTCGTTCCCGATCAGGCCAACATGCGCCTTAATCCAGCAGAATTGTATCGCTGTTTTCCCAGACTCCCTGATATTATATAATAACTTATGAATTCTGTTCACAATGCTGTTTGTACTGCTACGATTAGAGATTTCCATCAGTGCAGCTTTGGAGTCCGAGAAAACAGCGACCTTTGGTAATTCTTGTTGAATGCACTCTCTACAAGCACTTTCTACTGCTAAGCACTCGGCCTGGAATACAGTGCAGCTGCTGTGTAACTTGAGTTTCTTCATTAAACTCCTACCATCAGGGTAGTCAATCACAACAGCCGCACCGACCAACCCGTCGTGCCTACTTCCGTCAGTGAAGACCCTGTGCATTTCATTATCTTCATAGTATAGGTCAAGTTGTTCCTGATTAAAAACTTCTTTGAAGGTAATATCTATTCTATCCGCGGGATGTAGCAATTCGGTAACGGAGACCCTTTTATCGTACTTTATATCGTTTGGCAAGTACTCAGTTATCTGTGTGCGCTTCACCTTTTCCGTCGAGGCAACCTCTTGGACTTTTAGGTGAAGGGGTGTCAACCCGGCCAGTGCAATAGATGCTACAGTAGGTAATGTCCTGAAACCATGGACCATCTTTATTGCGAAACCACGCTGGAGGCTAAGTAATGGTTAGGTTAGGTTAGGTTAGGTTAGGTTAGGTTAGGTTAGGTTAGGTTAGGTTAGGTTAGGTTAGGTTAGGTTAGGTTAGGTTAGGTTAGGTTAGGTTAGGTTAGGTTAGGTTAGGTTAGGTTAGGTTAGGTTAGGTTAGGTTAGGTTAGGTTAGGTTAGGTTAGGTTAGGTTAGGTTAGGTTAGGTTTTTTTTTTTTTTTTTTTTTTTTTTTTTTTTTTTTTTTTTTTTTTTTTTTTTTTTTTTTTTTTTTTCTTGTTCTACCTCCAACATGATCGGAGTCTATGTTAAGCTGTCTCGTTCGTTCCAGTTCTCGCAATTATTCCTCTCGCACTTTCATGCTGCATACTATCTTTCATTCATCCTTCATCTTTCGTGACTTTTTCTGGGTGGGGCTCCCAGCTACGCTATTCTATCTACTCTTATTTCTATTGGGTTTTCGGCGAGGTTTTTATTCGTTTCAATAATACAAAGGTTCAGTGGATTTATATGTTACACAGTTTTCTTTCTTATTTTCTATGGTTTTCTATTTACATATTTTTATTTATTTATCTATTGTTTAAATTTTGTGACATATTCATGTATAAATCTTTGATATTTATTTGTACATCTGTTTTGTTTATGTTTATTACATTATAAGTCATTATATTGTTTAAACATAATTTACTTATTTCGTTTTATTTCTATTTATTACAGCTCTTACAATTTTGGTACAGTATACTAGAAACCTGTCTCTGTTTCTACTCTCCATTATGCCACTAATATTTTGTGCTGTCAAATTTATATTTAGACTTTGTTCCAGGTCGAGTCTTTCCTTGGCGTGAACAGGGCATTCTAATAGAATGTGTAAGACCGTCTCTTGCATTGCGGGATCACAGATGCATGATGGACTCTCCTTACACTTGAAGCGATTCAAGTATTCTGAGAATCCACCGTGCCCTGTCATTAGCTGCGTCTTTATATTAGTTGCTTCCATCTTTCTGACCGTCCTGTACGCCGTAATAGCATTCGGGAAGAAGAGTTTGGTGCCCGACGCTGTGTCTCCAGTCGCATATCTTTTATTCCATTCGTCAAGCGTATCCCGACGAATACTTCGCTTGACGAAGGACACCGGGCATAGTTCGTAATCCGGTTTTCGTTTGGAGTTTTCAGCGGCCTCTTTTGCTAATTGGTCTGCTCTCTCGTTCCCTTCCAGACCTGCGTGAGCCTTTATCCAGTGTAAGTGGACGGCTTTACCTTGAAGGTATGAAGTCCTAAGGTTCTCTCTCGCTTCCACGGCCAGTGGATGTAGGCATTGGCTGTTTTTAACGGTTTGGAGGGCCGCCATAGAGTCGCTGTAAACTCCAAACGACTTTGCTTTGTGTCTTTTTATTTCTCCAGTTGCTTTACACAGTGCTAGCAGCTCTGCCTGGTAAACCGTGCTATAGCTTGGTAGAGCAAGCTTTTGGGTGTTGGTTTCTGACGTACTGTTCCAGATGGACAATGCTGCTCCTACTTTTCCGCCGAGCTTGCTGCCGTCAGTGAATATACGAACTTCGTAGTTGTTATTTGCATCGTATTGTTCCTGGTTTGCCAGGCTTACTATTTCAAGTTTGCTCTGCTCAGCAGGGTGGGGAGTTTCAGCAGCTGGGGTCATTTTTTCGACATCACGGTCACACAGCAACGGCAAGGGAACTCCTTTCTTTGCTTCGTATAATGAGGCAGCTTCCCTAACTCTTAGATCGAGAGGAAGCAACCCCGCCAGTACCAAGGCCGCATTGAGTGACACGGTACGATACGCCTTGCACATTTTTTGTGCAATTCCTCTTTGTACAGCAGCTAATTGTTTAATTACCCCGAGTTTCGCAGCCGCTGGTGCCCACACACTGGCGGCGTACAGAATGATAGGTTCCACGGTTGCTACATATATTGTGCGCACGACTTCAGGATGCAGTCCCCAGTTGGTCTTGGCGGCTCGTGCTAGCTGTTTGTGGATGCCGATTGCCTTTCTGCAGACATTTGCAACATGCGCGTTGAACGTGAGTTTTTCATCGATTGTTACTCCCAACATTTTTATTTCTTTAGCCATTTCAATGCTGGTCCCGCCCATATTCAGCCGTGGGGTGTCGTATTTTAATTTTCTGGTTATAACCATCGCACTGGTTTTATGTGGGGCAAATTTCAATTTGTTATCTATACCCCATTTCTGAACATAGTCAAGAGCAGCATTGGCACTTCTTTCAATGTCCATGGCAGTTTTTCCATCGAACAGCAAAACCACGTCATCCGCGAATGCCTGGCAGTGGACTTTTTTAGTTTCCAAGGTCTTGAGAAGTGGATCCAAGAGGAGGTTCCACAGGATCGGTCCACCGATTGAGCCCTGTACACATCCCTTGGTCGTGCTCACACCATACTCTTCACCAGCGTATCTCACTTTTACTTTTCTGTCCTGGAGGTAACTGTCCACAACCTTCCTCAAAGCTGGTGGGCAGTCCTCTTCTGCCAGGCGGACTCTTATGGCAGGCCACCATGCTGAGTCGAAGGCTCCCTCTATGTCCAGCGACACTATGGTTACTATTTTCTTCTCATCTAGTTTATTTTTAATATGTTGTAACATGGAATAGAGGGAGTCCTCGGTACTCCTCTGCGGCATGAATCCATATTGCCGAGGGCTGGTTCTTGGGACTAGGTGGTGTTTTAAGCGGGCTACCAGCATTTTTTCATAAACTTTGCCAAGTATCGGGAGCAGTCCTATCGGTCTGTACGATTTGGGTGTCGTATAATCAGTCTTTCCTGGTTTCCTTAGAATCACCACCGTTGCCGTTTTCCAAGCTCCCGGAAAGTAGCCGCAGGCGAGACACTTATTGAGTATGGATAGGAATACCTCAGGGTTGCATTTTATTGCTTGGGTACATATGTCCGCTGTAAAGCCGTCCTCTCCTGGGGCTTTCTTTGGATTAAAGGACTCATAGGCCCATTCAAGTTCCATTGCTGTGAATGGAGGTTCACAAAAGTCACTTTGCTCTTCTTCATTCACTTGGTCGGCTCTTTCTCTGATGAGTCTATGATGTTCACTGTCGTCTGTGGCCGAGTCACTTGGATAAAAAGTGTCTGCCAACAGTCGAACTGAGCCCTTCGCGTCCAATATGTCTCCTTCTTTAGCGAGCGGCAAATCTTCTTCTCTTTGTGTTGTTCTGCCTATCACCCTGTAAATACCCTCCCATAGACCCTCCTTGTCCTGTTTCCTACAAAATTCTTTCCAAGAGTCAACTTGGGCTCTGACTGCCTCTTCCTCATATTCTGCCTTGACTTTCAGGTATTCCTCCACGACCCTCGATCTCCGCACGGGGGCTGCACACCTTATTCTTCTCTTCCTGGTGGCGACCTCCTTCTTCATGCTAGCAAGTTTCTCTGACCACCATGGAAGGGTGAACTGTTCTTTTGCTTTCTTTTTTGGTAGTACTAGGTTACACGTTGTTTGAACAGCCTTGTTGAAATTATTAACAATCAGTTCAATTTGTGCCGCGTTAACTGCTTTTGCTATTTCTTGGACTTGGATGTTATTATCTTTTAACAATTGGTTCAGTTTATCATTAAACTGTGTCCAATCTGCTTTTTTTGTATTATAAATTCTAGTAGTCCTTTGTACCTGTATGCCAATAAGCTTTGAGAGTTTAATTTTGAATAGTATTCCATTATGATCAGAGCTCGTCAGTCCTTGGTCCACTCTCCAATCATCCACCAGGTCGAGGATATTTGTTGAGCACGCTGTTATGTCGACATAACTAGTATAATGCCGATTCCCCCTGCAGGTGTCGAAGGTCGGGATATCTCCTTTGTTCAAAATATGAAAATCGAGTTCGTCTAGTGTCGCTGCTAGGAGTTCTCCTCTGCTGTCTATTGTAGGACTCCCCCACCAGGTGCTCTTTGCGTTAGCATCTCCTCCTATTATCCACTTTATGGAGCCCAATTCCTTCAGTATGGTTTCTAGGTGTTCCAGGTAAGGTTCTAGCGGCTGATCTGGTTCGAAGTACAGTGAAACGAGTGCAACCTTCCAGGCCTGGGTCTCTATCACCACTACTGCGATGTTGTTAGTGGTGAGTTTTGGGTACTGGGTAACTTTAATGTCTTCGCTAAAGATTGCTATAGCAGCCTTCACAGTCCCTTCACCTGGGTCTGCGGCCTGGAAGATCCGGACGCCCCTGCAGCTTCTCACCTTTTTTACTCCGCCCACGTATGGTTCCTGTAGGAGTGCCGCAGTTATACCCCTTTTTTCCGCCTCTGTGTAGAGTTCTTCCGTTGCTAACTTTTTCCTTTGGAGATTTGCTTGAGCGATCTGGTGAAAGATTTGTTTGTCTTGGGTGCCCTTAGCAATACGCCACGCTGGACCTTGCTAAGTCGTCCCATTTTTTCCTTGTAGGGCAGGTATGGCTAAAGGCGTTATGTTCCGTATCTTCTATTCCAATTTTCACGCAGTTTCGGCACTTTGGTGTTTGTTTGGTGAGCCAGTCGGAGCATTCCGCTCTTAGATGAGGGCCGCCACAGTGGCTGCATAAGTCAGCAGACTCCGTGCAGTATCGTCTCCCGTGGCCGTATCCCAGGCAACGGGTGCACTGGATTAACGGCGACTGGTCCTCGACTCTGATACGTTGGAGGTCCACGTGGACGGTCCCGGCCTCTGTAGCTCTTTGCCATATTGTGGGGGAGGCGCATATTACCACATTGCAGGTGTGGGGGTTCCTCGTCCTCCTTCTAAACTTCACTTCGAGCCTATTGTCCTTTTCATCGAGGTCGCGAAAAATGCCCCGGTTTTGGTTTTTCATTGCTTTAATGATGTCCTCATCAGTGTTTACTGAGAGGACTCCCCTCAAAAGCAGTAGCGGGTCTTTATTTTTCACGTCCTCGACTACAAGGTTGACTCCCTCTTTCTTCAATCTTTCCTTTACCTTTTCTCTTTCCTGTTGAGTTTGTAATCCCATTATAATCTTCCTATCCTTTGCCTTCCTTACCTTTTCGACCTGGACCCATCCGTCTTTTGCATCTACTGCCTTTCTTATCCTGTCTAGTACCTCTTCTCCGCTTTCAGTCTCATCCGTTGAGGTGACGACAACCGAGTGTAGTGTATTTCTTTGTAGGGCTAACCCGCTGCACTTCTCTATATGCTCTTTGGCCCAATGACTTGATATGGATGATATTTTTCTTCCCGAAGTGTGTATATTCTTCTTGTTCTCGACCGTAACGCTTTTGTGCGAGCGATCGGAAATAAGATTCCTATTAATGTTTAGGATTTCCGCCTCAATTTTGCGCAGATAGTCCTCAACGCTATCTTTAATTTCCACTATGAGATTACGAGACACTAAGACATTCGTTTGCGTTTCTTTCTCTCTTGTCAGTATGTTTATATTTACATCGAGGGAGTCAAAATTAATCAAATCATTTGAAGTATTCGATGTTTCAAGCAATTGGGCCGAGCCACCGTTCTTTGTCGCCGGCTGCAGCAGCGGCGACGGCGGCAGCAGCGGCGACAGTGAAGGCTGATCTTGCAGTGTGACATTAGGGTCTGTTTGAACCCCTTTCGACGAACGGTCGGTAGGTGTAGGAGTTTGTGTTAAGATGCCCCGGATTTGTGCGCGCATCTGCTTTGCATAACTCGCAAATATAGATGGGATATTTTTGGCGGCGATCTTAATTTGCCTCTTGTTCTCAACAGTTATACTGCGGTGGGTTGTCGTAGTTTCGAGGTTTTCGAGTATCTGTTTAGATTCGAACTCGAGATCGCCAGCGAGCTCGTCGAACAATCCAAGCACCGGATGGATGTTAGTGTCACGCATAGGCGACGGAGAACGTTCTCGCTGGGCAGGTGTGCCCGGCGGTGTGGTGAAGAGATTGTCAAACTGCTCTGACATGTTGAGGCTATTTACACTTTCGCTACTCATTTTCTAATGTAATTATATATATCGAGAAATAAGGAGATTACAAAATAGGTTAAATTTTAAGAAAAATATTAATTTTAATGCAACGAAGAGTTTTTAAGAAAGAATTATCTAAAGAAAATGTTAAAAACAAAAAGATCTATCAAATGAATTTAAAACAAGAGAAATCTAACGAGTGGAAATGAAGATAAATAAGTTTTAGAATGATTGCTATTATGGTTTTTGCAGGCACCGCTAAATTTCGAAGAAATTATTAATTTAAACTATGAAGATGTAAGAAAACTATTTACATGTATTAAACTATTTTATAGATATAACAAAGACAGATTTTACTGTGAAGTAAAACTATGAAAAACTTGAAAAATGAGTGAGTTATGAATTTTTTAAAATAAGAAATATTAAAGGAACACTAAAAATTTAATATCTCCGTAACCAAACAAAATACGAAGATAGAAATGATACCAAAAAATGGAACTTAATGAGCTTTAAATATGTACTAAGTTTCAGAATTTTTAAATAAAATTTGTTTAACAAACTATTAAAAAGTGTGGTAAAGTTAGGTCAGAAGACGACGGAAGTGAACTTCGAAGTTATTCAAAAAACCGTAAGAGATACGAGGTTGACTTATATAACAAAAATGAATAAATAAAATTTACTTTACTTAATAAAATAAAAACTAGAAAAATCTATTGGGTGGATACAGAGATATTAGTAAAAATGTAGATTGCTTGTAGCTTTTTGGCAGGTGCAATTAAAAAGTGAAGAAAATTGGATATTTTTATGTGAAGTTGTATGAGAATATATTATTTTTAGTATTGAATTATTAAGAAATGTCAAAAAGAGATTTTTAGGAAAGGAAAAAATTATGAAAAGTGAAAAGATGACTGAGTTACGAATTTTTGAAGAAGTGAGATTTTGAAAAGTAGTAAAAATTTGAATATCTACGGAACCAGGAGGACTATGAAAATAAGTATAGTATCAAAAAATCGGGCTCGTTGAGTACTAAAATTGTGCCAAAAATCAATTTATTCAGGTAGTGTTTAGTTTGGTTTTTTGTTGGTTGGTTAGGTTAGGTTAGGTTAGGTTAGGTTAGGTTAGGTTAGGTTAGGTTAGGTTAGGTTAGGTTAGGTTAGGTTAGGTTAGGTTAGGTTAGGTTAGGTTAGGTTAGGTTAGGTTAGGTTAGGTTAGGTTAGGTTAGGTTAGGTTAGGTTAGGTTAGGTTAGGTTAGGTTAGGTTAGGTTAGGTTAGGTTAGGTTAGGTTAGGTTAGGTTAGGTTAGGTTAGGTTAGGTTAGGTTAGGTTAGGTTAGGTTAGGTTAGGTTAGGTTAGGTTAGGTTAGGTTAGGTTAGGTTAGGTTAGGTTAGGTTAGGTTAGGTTAGGTTAGGTTAGGTTAGGTTAGGTTAGGTTAGGTTAGGTTAGGTTAGGTTAGGTTAGGTTAGGTTAGGTTAGGTTAGGTTAGGTTAGGTTAGGTTAGGTTAGGTTAGGTTAGGTTAGGTTAGGTTAGGTTAGGTTAGGTTAGGTTAGGTTAGGTTAGGTTAGGTTAGGTTAGGTTAGGTTAGGTTAGGTTAGGTTAGGTTAGGTTAGGTTAGGTTAGGTTAGGTTAGGTTAGGTTAGGTTAGGTTAGGTTAGGTTAGGTTAGGTTAGGTTAGGTTAGGTTAGGTTAGGTTAGGTTAGGTTAGGTTAGGTTAGGTTAGGTTAGGTTAGGTTAGGTTAGGTTAGGTTAGGTTAGGTTAGGTTAGGTTAGGTTAGGTTAGGTTAGGTTAGGTTAGGTTAGGTTAGGTTAGGTTAGGTTAGGTTAGGTTAGGTTAGGTTAGGTTAGGTTAGGTTAGGTTAGGTTAGGTTAGGTTAGGTTAGGTTAGGTTAGGTTAGGTTAGGTTAGGTTAGGTTAGGTTAGGTTAGGTTAGGTTAGGTTAGGTTAGGTTAGGTTAGGTTAGGTTAGGTTAGGTTAGGTTAGGTTAGGTTAGGTTAGGTTAGGTTAGGTTAGGTTAGGTTAGGTTAGGTTAGGTTAGGTTAGGTTAGGTTAGGTTAGGTTAGGTTAGGTTAGGTTAGGTTAGGTTAGGTTAGGTTAGGTTAGGTTAGGTTAGGTTAGGTTAGGTTAGGTTAGGTTAGGTTAGGTTAGGTTAGGTTAGGTTAGGTTAAGGGTACGTCCTTCGGTAGATTTGGCTCAAACTCGGTATATAAGGGTTTCTTAAGGAGATCTAAAATCTGAACCCCCCTTTAGGGGTGGAAATCCCCCCCCTTCTGGGACCTCCCATACAAATTTTTCAGTTTTTATTTTTTTTAAATTAAAGTTACAAGACTATATGATTGGATTTGGGGTTGAACAAAAGATATTAAAATTTTACAGAAACGGTTTTTTTTTCATCTCTCTAGCTCTAAAAATAAAGATTTTAGACCCGGGTCAAATTTTTATTTTTCATTTTTTGATTTTTTTTTTTGTCCAAATCGGTCCCAAAAAAGGTCTATGTATACGGAAATGCATTAATCGCTAGTACTTTGTACTAGCGACAGCTCAAAACTGATGTCCATTTTGCTTTATCTCTTACGGTTTTCGAGATATATCGTTCTGAAGGTACGAATTTACGAAAAAACTTTGCTATTAGCTCCATCAGGGGCTGATGACTTTTTGTATGGAAATATTGAAATCCGATTCGCACTTGACCGTTTTACATACATTAATTTTATTTTTTTTTGTAATTTCGGGTTAGTAAGTTCGGGTCATGATTTATATGGTAATCACCATCATCATCATCATCATCATCATCATCATCATTTTCGCTTTCAGTCGCCCACTGCTGAGTATAGGCCTCTCTTCGTGTACGCCACTTATATACATGCATTTATGTGTATGGTAATATTTAGTACAAAGTGACATGGCATAATGTATATTGACATAATCTGTCAAACTGTCAAATTGGTTTTTTTTTGTCAAATTTAGTGTAGAGTATTATATTTTGTCATAGTTTAGTACTAAATGTCAATGTTGGGTAATTTTTTGTAGACTGCATTTCTCATCTTAAGGGCCGGCAACGCACTTGCAGCCCCAGTGATCGCTGTGCGTATGTATTTTTGGGCGAGTTTTTGGGTTTCGTATGGGAATCTTTGGTACAAAGGGGCATGTTACAGTGTCCCAGTGTATATTGACATGATCTGTCAAATTGTCAAATTTGACAGTTTTTGTCAAATTTAGTGTAAGATCATATTTTGTCATGGTTAAGTACAAAATAAAATTACTTAAATATTATTATTGAATAGAATAGAATAGGTAATTATATGGTAATCATCATCATCATCATTTTCGCTTTCAGTCGCCCACTGCTGACCTATAGGCCTCTCTTCGTGTACGCCACTTATATACATGCATTTATGTGTATGGTAATATTTAGTACAAAGTGACATGGCATAATGTATATTGACATAATCTGTCAAACTGTCAAATTGGTTTTTTTTGTCAAATTTAGTGTAGAGTATTATATTTTGTCATAGTTTAGTACTAAATGTCAATGTTGGGTAATTTTTTGTAGACTGCATTTCTCATCTTAAGGGCCGGCAACGCACTTGCAGCCCCAGTGATCGCTGTGCGTATGTATTTTTGGGCGAGTTTTTGGGTTTCGTATGGGAATCTTTGGTACAAAGGGACATGTTACAGTGTCCTAGTGTATATTGACATGATCTGTCAAACTGTCAAATTTGACAGTTTTTGTCAAATTTAGTGTAAGATCATATTTTGTCATGGTTAAGTACAAAATAAAATTACTTGAATATTATTATTGAATAGAATAGAATAGGTAATTATATGGTAATCATCATCATCATCATTATCGCTTTCAGTCGCCCACTGCTGACCTATAGGCCTCTCTTCGTGTACGCCACTTATATACATGCATTTATGTGTATGGTAATATTTAGTACAAAGTGACATGGCATAATGTATATTGACATAATCTGGCAAACTGTCAAATTTGTTCGATTTTGTCAAATTTGGTGTACCTAAATCTCAATACCTCCGAAACCAGCGAAATAAGTTTTCTGAATTTTTGGCCATTTAATCTATAAACATATCTCAAAAAGAAAACACTCTTATGGTACTGACACGACTATTTGTCGAAATAAGCCACACTTATACAGAATTAAAAATAAGTCTGTTGAAATCATAAAATTTTAAAACTCTAATTACAAATAATCTATATGGACAACAAGCGTCAAAAGTATTCTTAAACTATTTTTTAATGGAGTACAAGTAATCAAGATCAAAAAATGTGGAAAAAAGTGCAAGATAAAAAAGTGAATTTTCAAATGATATTTACGTAAGACCACGCTGTTTTAAGGAGTGGCGCGACTTGATATTACTTTACACAGAAACTAATCTATAGAAAATTCTTAAATTTTGTGTGATTATTGTCCAATAACAGATACATCAAAGCAGTATGAAATAAGTGTGCGTCGTCTTTCAAAGTTTTGAGAAATTAAATGTCAAAGTAACAATTTTCTTGAAGTAAGCTTTTTGGGTTACAAAATCTTGAATATCTCAAGAACTATTACACTAATCAGAGTTCTATTTGCTGCTATATATTAACAATAAGTTTTAAAATCGAATCCTATTATCAAAATTAGCCACACTTATACGGGATTCAAAATTAGTCAGTTGAAATCATAAAATCTTAAAACTCTAATTACAGATAATTTAAATGAACAAAAAGCCTCAAAATTATTCTTAAACCTATTTTTTAAACGGGGTCAAGTAATTAAGATCAAAAAATGTGGCAAAAAGTGCAAGACAAAAAAGTGAATTTTCAAATGATATTTACGTAAGACCACGCTGTTTTAAGGAGTGGCGCGACTAGATATTACTTAACACTGAAACTACTTAATAGAAAATTATGAAATTTTGTATGATTACTGTCCAATAACAGATACTTTGAAGAAATGTGAAATAAATATGCGTCGTCTCTCAGAGTTTTGAGAAATTAAATGTCAAAGTTACAAGTTTCATGAAAATAAGTTATTAGGTTACAAAATCTCGAATATCTCAAGAACTATTACACCAATCAGAGTTTTGTTTTCTGTTATATGTTTTTAATAAGTTTAACAATCAAATCCTATTATCAAAATCAGCCACACTTATACGGGATTCAAAATTAGTCAGTTGAAATCATAAAATCTTAACACTCTAATTACAGATAATCTAACTGGACAACAAGCGTCAAAACTATTCTTAAACCTATTTTTTAATGAAGTAGAAGTAATCAAGATCAAAAAATGTGGAAAAAAGTGCAAGACAAAAAAGTGAATTTTCAAATGATATTTACGTCAAACCACGCTGTTTTAAGGAGTGGCGCTACTATATATTACTTTACACTAAAACTAGTGGATAGAAAATTCTGAAATTTTGTATGATTATTGTCCAATAACAGTTACATTAAAATTATATAAAAAAAGTATGCGTCATCACTCAAATTCTCGAAGAATTAAATGTCAAAGTTGAAAGTTTTTGAAAATAAGTGTTTAGGTTAGTAAATGTTGAATATCTCGAGAACTATTACACCAATCTGAGTTCTGTTTTCTGCTATACAGTCCTACTGGATTCAGAAATCCAATTCTAATATCAAAATTAGCCTCACTTATCGGGAACTAGATTTTTCCAAAACACGTGGTTTTAGTTTTTCTTCGAAATCTTCGGGGTTTTCATCAAGAAAATTATGAAACTTGCACAGATTATAGAGTTTATATAGTCGCTTTGGTTAATATATAGAAAATAGTATGTAAAAGATCTACTTTGCGAGTAATAGGCGATTAAGTCACTTTCCTTCCGACGGGTGTCATTCTGAATCCCTAACAACGTTTGTCCTAAAGTCACTTGCTCTAACTGGTTTGTACTAATGGGCACATGCCCTAACGATCAATTGCCATAACGATTATTTTCCATAATGTAATGGTTAGCCTAAGAATCATTTGACCTAAGCATTTATACCATAACTATCAAGATCCCTAAAGTATTTTACCATATTTTCGAAATCCCGAACAATGTTTGGCATAAAATAACATGCTCTAACTGTTTTGACCTAATGGCTATTGCCCTAATGATCTATTATCATAACAGTTACTTTTCCTATTGATCAATTATCATAACAATTACTTTCCATAATGAATGGTAACGAACTGTTGCCACAAAAGTGGGTTAGGTTAGGTTAGAACTGTGACCGTCGAAAAAACGAACTGCTGCCACAAAAGTGGGTTAGGTTAGGTTAGAACTGAGACCCTCAAAAAAACGAACTGCTGTCACAAAAGTGGGTTAGGTTAGGTTAGGTTAGGTTAGGTTAGGTTTTTTTTTTTTTTTTCGGTGAGGGAGGAAATACTCATGTATACCGCCGGCCCGGACCGACGGTTATGTCCGACTCAGCTGGGAATGGTGCCCAGCCGCCTACGGACTAAAACCTCCCCCACTTCATGTATAGTGTGTTATGATGTGATTTGGTGAGTGTTTAGTGTTTTTGGGGTGTTTGTGATTTAGATTTTATGGATAGCTGGCCCCCGCTAACGGTATACGGGCGACCACCTGTCCTAAATAAGAATTTTGAGGGGGTTAGTTCTGCCGCCCGACCGCCCGCCTCACGACTAGAGTCATGAGTGCGGGCGGCCGCCCGGCCACTGCCCCCCTGTAAGAGATTAGTGATTATATAATATAAAGTAGTTAATTATTATTTATTAGGTGTTTATGTGGTGAGTAACTGATAGGGCATACCCGAAGCATTCACCGACGTAAATCAGTTAACCCTGCGAGATGCAGTAAGGCGCAACTAGGCAACCTATTACAGATAATAACATTAAATAATGATTTTGATTTTTAACAGCTTACATGTTGCAAGATACAATTAATAGTCAAGTCCTGTTTACAAGTTATTTAAAGATCAACAAAGAAGATACTGTTAAGGTTACACAAACTATACAAAGCAAATTAGTTGCAGAATAAGCAGAATTACTATGTATAACGATTAAGTCTGTAGTTTTATTATTGTCCATAATCGATGCGGCACTTGATTCTATTGTGCATGGAGACCATCCTCGGGCAGTAATGTGAGGTGGCGCTATGGGCACTGTTGTATTTGTTTTCTAGTTGGGTTTCTTTATTTAGCTTGTCACAATTGTGGCATTTAACTTTTTTGTTGTTTTGGCGGTGTGGGCAGTCCTTGTATTCGTGGTTAGGTATCGCACAGTACGAACATATGGTGTCCGGAGATTTACAGTGTTTTCGAGTGTGTCCATATTCCAAACATTTGTAACATTGGAGAACAGGGACGTACTCCTCCACGTGCACTCGCTGATGGTCAATATTTATCTTGTTGCACTTTAGTAACACTTTAAAAGTGTCAGGGGTGGTCATCAAAACGGCGTTATAGAGGCGAGTATTTTTGTTGTTCCCTCGTTTAAAGTGAAATTTTAAATCTGTTTTGTTCTTGACTGTGTCTTGAAGTGGTTGGTTTTGATTAATGATAATATCCGTGAGTTCGTTTACAGGGACATCGACAGACACACCCTTCAGTATGACCATTGGCCGAAGTGTCTTGGAGGTCTCCGCAGTAACTTCTGCGTTTATGTCGTTTGTCTTGCTGAGGGCGATGTCTCGTTGTTGAACGTTGTTGAATTCAACTCTTACCTTGCCGTTAGAGATGAATTTCGTCGAGGTAGGAGCAAAATCTGTGTCTCGAAAGGTTACCGAATTCCTCCAAACGTTCAAAGTGTGGTTAGGTTAGGTTAGGTTAGGTTAGGTTAGGTTAGGTTAGGTTTTTTTTTTTTTTTGAGATACTATGTTATTATGGGAGAATGGCCCTCGCTATCAATACGGGCGACCATTCCCCCTGCGGCTATAATTCTGATATTTCTATTAATCTTATGCGTGGGCGCCGGGGCTCAACTAATTTGAGACCCGGCATCGCATTACTTTTGATCTTGAATATAATATCCCCGCAAAGGATACGGGCGACATTATTTCAAGTTTATTTTAAATGATATATTTTTATAATTAGAACTATGGTTTTTAAGTTTTATCTATAATTTTTTAATCTTTATACATTGTTTAAACTGTTATATTTGTACTATGAATTTATAGTTAAATTTAAGTATTATTGAATTTCTTTAAACTGTTTATGATTTTATTTATGAATTTATTGAATGATTCTATAGATGTTTCCTTAGTTATTATACTATTGATGTCATA
>NW_026946797.1:0-7500 GCF_963556715.1 Cydia fagiglandana | reverse complement strand
AGGTTAGGTTAGGTTAGGTTAGGTTAGGTTAGGTTAGGTTAGGTTAGGTTAGGTTAGGTTAGGTTAGGTTAGGTTAGGTTAGGTTAGGTTAGGTTAGGTTAGGTTAGGTTAGGTTAGGTTAGGTTAGGTTAGGTTAGGTTAGGTTAGGTTAGGTTAGGTTAGGTTAGGTTAGGTTAGGTTAGGTTAGGTTAGGTTAGGTTAGGTTAGGTTAGGTTAGGTTAGGTTAGGTTAGGTTAGGTTAGGTTAGGTTAGGTTAGGTTAGGTTAGGTTAGGTTAGGTTAGGTTAGGTTAGGTTAGGTTAGGTTAGGTTAGGTTAGGTTAGGTTAGGTTAGGTTAGGTTAGGTTAGGTTAGGTTAGGTTAGGTTAGGTTAGGTTAGGTTAGGTTAGGTTAGGTTAGGTTAGGTTAGGTTAGGTTAGGTTAGGTTAGGTTAGGTTAGGTTAGGTTAGGTTAGGTTAGGTTAGGTTAGGTTAGGTTAGGTTAGGTTAGGTTAGGTTAGGTTAGGTTAGGTTAGGTTAGGTTAGGTTAGGTTAGGTTAGGTTAGGTTAGGTTAGGTTAGGTTAGGTTAGGTTAGGTTAGGTTAGGTTAGGTTAGGTTAGGTTAGGTTAGGTTAGGTTAGGTTAGGTTAGGTTAGGTTAGGTTAGGTTAGGTTAGGTTAGGTTAGGTTAGGTTAGGTTAGGTTAGGTTAGGTTAGGTTAGGTTAGGTTAGGTTAGGTTAGGTTAGGTTAGGTTAGGTTAGGTTAGGTTAGGTTAGGTTAGGTTAGGTTAGGTTAGGTTAGGTTAGGTTAGGTTAGGTTAGGTTAGGTTAGGTTAGGTTAGGTTAGGTTAGGTTAGGTTAGGTTAGGTTAGGTTAGGTTAGGTTAGGTTAGGTTAGGTTAGGTTAGGTTAGGTTAGGTTAGGTTAGGTTAGGTTAGGTTAGGTTAGGTTAGGTTAGGTTAGGTTAGGTTAGGTTAGGTTAGGTTAGGTTAGGTTAGGTTAGGTTAGGTTAGGTTAGGTTAGGTTAGGTTAGGTTAGGTTAGGTTAGGTTAGGTTAGGTTAGGTTAGGTTAGGTTAGGTTAGGTTAGGTTAGGTTAGGTTAGGTTAGGTTAGGTTAGGTTAGGTTAGGTTAGGTTAGGTTAGGTTAGGTTAGGTTAGGTTAGGTTAGGTTAGGTTAGGTTAGGTTAGGTTAGGTTAGGTTAGGTTAGGTTAGGTTAGGTTAGGTTAGGTTAGGTTAGGTTAGGTTAGGTTAGGTTAGGTTAGGTTAGGTTAGGTTAGGTTAGGTTAGGTTAGGTTAGGTTAGGTTAGGTTAGGTTAGGTTAGGTTAGGTTAGGTTAGGTTAGGTTAGGTTAGGTTAGGTTAGGTTAGGTTAGGTTAGGTTAGGTTAGGTTAGGTTAGGTTAGGTTAGGTTAGGTTAGGTTAGGTTAGGTTAGGTTAGGTTAGGTTAGGTTAGGTTAGGTTAGGTTAGGTTAGGTTAGGTTAGGTTAGGTTAGGTTAGGTTAGGTTAGGTTAGGTTAGGTTAGGTTAGGTTAGGTTAGGTTAGGTTAGGTTAGGTTAGGTTAGGTTAGGTTAGGTTAGGTTAGGTTAGGTTAGGTTAGGTTAGGTTAGGTTAGGTTAGGTTAGGTTAGGTTAGGTTAGGTTAGGTTAGGTTAGGTTAGGTTAGGTTAGGTTAGGTTAGGTTAGGTTAGGTTAGGTTAGGTTAGGTTAGGTTAGGTTAGGTTAGGTTAGGTTAGGTTAGGTTAGGTTAGGTTAGGTTAGGTTAGGTTAGGTTAGGTTAGGTTAGGTTAGGTTAGGTTAGGTTAGGTTAGGTTAGGTTAGGTTAGGTTAGGTTAGGTTAGGTTAGGTTAGGTTAGGTTAGGTTAGGTTAGGTTAGGTTAGGTTAGGTTAGGTTAGGTTAGGTTAGGTTAGGTTAGGTTAGGTTAGGTTAGGTTAGGTTAGGTTAGGTTAGGTTAGGTTAGGTTAGGTTAGGTTAGGTTAGGTTAGGTTAGGTTAGGTTAGGTTAGGTTAGGTTAGGTTAGGTTAGGTTAGGTTAGGTTAGGTTAGGTTAGGTTAGGTTAGGTTAGGTTAGGTTAGGTTAGGTTAGGTTAGGTTAGGTTAGGTTAGGTTAGGTTAGGTTAGGTTAGGTTAGGTTAGGTTAGGTTAGGTTAGGTTAGGTTAGGTTAGGTTAGGTTAGGTTAGGTTAGGTTAGGTTAGGTTAGGTTAGGTTAGGTTAGGTTAGGTTAGGTTAGGTTAGGTTAGGTTAGGTTAGGTTAGGTTAGGTTAGGTTAGGTTAGGTTAGGTTAGGTTAGGTTAGGTTAGGTTAGGTTAGGTTAGGTTAGGTTAGGTTAGGTTAGGTTAGGTTAGGTTAGGTTAGGTTAGGTTAGGTTAGGTTAGGTTAGGTTAGGTTAGGTTAGGTTAGGTTAGGTTAGGTTAGGTTAGGTTAGGTTAGGTTAGGTTAGGTTAGGTTAGGTTAGGTTAGGTTAGGTTAGGTTAGGTTAGGTTAGGTTAGGTTAGGTTAGGTTAGGTTAGGTTAGGTTAGGTTAGGTTAGGTTAGGTTAGGTTAGGTTAGGTTAGGTTAGGTTAGGTTAGGTTAGGTTAGGTTAGGTTAGGTTAGGTTAGGTTAGGTTAGGTTAGGTTAGGTTAGGTTAGGTTAGGTTAGGTTAGGTTAGGTTAGGTTAGGTTAGGTTAGGTTAGGTTAGGTTAGGTTAGGTTAGGTTAGGTTAGGTTAGGTTAGGTTAGGTTAGGTTAGGTTAGGTTAGGTTAGGTTAGGTTAGGTTAGGTTAGGTTAGGTTAGGTTAGGTTAGGTTAGGTTAGGTTAGGTTAGGTTAGGTTAGGTTAGGTTAGGTTAGGTTAGGTTAGGTTAGGTTAGGTTAGGTTAGGTTAGGTTAGGTTAGGTTAGGTTAGGTTAGGTTAGGTTAGGTTAGGTTAGGTTAGGTTAGGTTAGGTTAGGTTAGGTTAGGTTAGGTTAGGTTAGGTTAGGTTAGGTTAGGTTAGGTTAGGTTAGGTTAGGTTAGGTTAGGTTAGGTTAGGTTAGGTTAGGTTAGGTTAGGTTAGGTTAGGTTAGGTTAGGTTAGGTTAGGTTAGGTTAGGTTAGGTTAGGTTAGGTTAGGTTAGGTTAGGTTAGGTTAGGTTAGGTTAGGTTAGGTTAGGTTAGGTTAGGTTAGGTTAGGTTAGGTTAGGTTAGGTTAGGTTAGGTTAGGTTAGGTTAGGTTAGGTTAGGTTAGGTTAGGTTAGGTTAGGTTAGGTTAGGTTAGGTTAGGTTAGGTTAGGTTAGGTTAGGTTAGGTTAGGTTAGGTTAGGTTAGGTTAGGTTAGGTTAGGTTAGGTTAGGTTAGGTTAGGTTAGGTTAGGTTAGGTTAGGTTAGGTTAGGTTAGGTTAGGTTAGGTTAGGTTAGGTTAGGTTAGGTTAGGTTAGGTTAGGTTAGGTTAGGTTAGGTTAGGTTAGGTTAGGTTAGGTTAGGTTAGGTTAGGTTAGGTTAGGTTAGGTTAGGTTAGGTTAGGTTAGGTTAGGTTAGGTTAGGTTAGGTTAGGTTAGGTTAGGTTAGGTTAGGTTAGGTTAGGTTAGGTTAGGTTAGGTTAGGTTAGGTTAGGTTAGGTTAGGTTAGGTTAGGTTAGGTTAGGTTAGGTTAGGTTAGGTTAGGTTAGGTTAGGTTAGGTTAGGTTAGGTTAGGTTAGGTTAGGTTAGGTTAGGTTAGGTTAGGTTAGGTTAGGTTAGGTTAGGTTAGGTTAGGTTAGGTTAGGTTAGGTTAGGTTAGGTTAGGTTAGGTTAGGTTAGGTTAGGTTAGGTTAGGTTAGGTTAGGTTAGGTTAGGTTAGGTTAGGTTAGGTTAGGTTAGGTTAGGTTAGGTTAGGTTAGGTTAGGTTAGGTTAGGTTAGGTTAGGTTAGGTTAGGTTAGGTTAGGTTAGGTTAGGTTAGGTTAGGTTAGGTTAGGTTAGGTTAGGTTAGGTTAGGTTAGGTTAGGTTAGGTTAGGTTAGGTTAGGTTAGGTTAGGTTAGGTTAGGTTAGGTTAGGTTAGGTTAGGTTAGGTTAGGTTAGGTTAGGTTAGGTTAGGTTAGGTTAGGTTAGGTTAGGTTAGGTTAGGTTAGGTTAGGTTAGGTTAGGTTAGGTTAGGTTAGGTTAGGTTAGGTTAGGTTAGGTTAGGTTAGGTTAGGTTAGGTTAGGTTAGGTTAGGTTAGGTTAGGTTAGGTTAGGTTAGGTTAGGTTAGGTTAGGTTAGGTTAGGTTAGGTTAGGTTAGGTTAGGTTAGGTTAGGTTAGGTTAGGTTAGGTTAGGTTAGGTTAGGTTAGGTTAGGTTAGGTTAGGTTAGGTTAGGTTAGGTTAGGTTAGGTTAGGTTAGGTTAGGTTAGGTTAGGTTAGGTTAGGTTAGGTTAGGTTAGGTTAGGTTAGGTTAGGTTAGGTTAGGTTAGGTTAGGTTAGGTTAGGTTAGGTTAGGTTAGGTTAGGTTAGGTTAGGTTAGGTTAGGTTAGGTTAGGTTAGGTTAGGTTAGGTTAGGTTAGGTTAGGTTAGGTTAGGTTAGGTTAGGTTAGGTTAGGTTAGGTTAGGTTAGGTTAGGTTAGGTTAGGTTAGGTTAGGTTAGGTTAGGTTAGGTTAGGTTAGGTTAGGTTAGGTTAGGTTAGGTTAGGTTAGGTTAGGTTAGGTTAGGTTAGGTTAGGTTAGGTTAGGTTAGGTTAGGTTAGGTTAGGTTAGGTTAGGTTAGGTTAGGTTAGGTTAGGTTAGGTTAGGTTAGGTTAGGTTAGGTTAGGTTAGGTTAGGTTAGGTTAGGTTAGGTTAGGTTAGGTTAGGTTAGGTTAGGTTAGGTTAGGTTAGGTTAGGTTAGGTTAGGTTAGGTTAGGTTAGGTTAGGTTAGGTTAGGTTAGGTTAGGTTAGGTTAGGTTAGGTTAGGTTAGGTTAGGTTAGGTTAGGTTAGGTTAGGTTAGGTTAGGTTAGGTTAGGTTAGGTTAGGTTAGGTTAGGTTAGGTTAGGTTAGGTTAGGTTAGGTTAGGTTAGGTTAGGTTAGGTTAGGTTAGGTTAGGTTAGGTTAGGTTAGGTTAGGTTAGGTTAGGTTAGGTTAGGTTAGGTTAGGTTAGGTTAGGTTAGGTTAGGTTAGGTTAGGTTAGGTTAGGTTAGGTTAGGTTAGGTTAGGTTAGGTTAGGTTAGGTTAGGTTAGGTTAGGTTAGGTTAGGTTAGGTTAGGTTAGGTTAGGTTAGGTTAGGTTAGGTTAGGTTAGGTTAGGTTAGGTTAGGTTAGGTTAGGTTAGGTTAGGTTAGGTTAGGTTAGGTTAGGTTAGGTTAGGTTAGGTTAGGTTAGGTTAGGTTAGGTTAGGTTAGGTTAGGTTAGGTTAGGTTAGGTTAGGTTAGGTTAGGTTAGGTTAGGTTAGGTTAGGTTAGGTTAGGTTAGGTTAGGTTAGGTTAGGTTAGGTTAGGTTAGGTTAGGTTAGGTTAGGTTAGGTTAGGTTAGGTTAGGTTAGGTTAGGTTAGGTTAGGTTAGGTTAGGTTAGGTTAGGTTAGGTTAGGTTAGGTTAGGTTAGGTTAGGTTAGGTTAGGTTAGGTTAGGTTAGGTTAGGTTAGGTTAGGTTAGGTTAGGTTAGGTTAGGTTAGGTTAGGTTAGGTTAGGTTAGGTTAGGTTAGGTTAGGTTAGGTTAGGTTAGGTTAGGTTAGGTTAGGTTAGGTTAGGTTAGGTTAGGTTAGGTTAGGTTAGGTTAGGTTAGGTTAGGTTAGGTTAGGTTAGGTTAGGTTAGGTTAGGTTAGGTTAGGTTAGGTTAGGTTAGGTTAGGTTAGGTTAGGTTAGGTTAGGTTAGGTTAGGTTAGGTTAGGTTAGGTTAGGTTAGGTTAGGTTAGGTTAGGTTAGGTTAGGTTAGGTTAGGTTAGGTTAGGTTAGGTTAGGTTAGGTTAGGTTAGGTTAGGTTAGGTTAGGTTAGGTTAGGTTAGGTTAGGTTAGGTTAGGTTAGGTTAGGTTAGGTTAGGTTAGGTTAGGTTAGGTTAGGTTAGGTTAGGTTAGGTTAGGTTAGGTTAGGTTAGGTTAGGTTAGGTTAGGTTAGGTTAGGTTAGGTTAGGTTAGGTTAGGTTAGGTTAGGTTAGGTTAGGTTAGGTTAGGTTAGGTTAGGTTAGGTTAGGTTAGGTTAGGTTAGGTTAGGTTAGGTTAGGTTAGGTTAGGTTAGGTTAGGTTAGGTTAGGTTAGGTTAGGTTAGGTTAGGTTAGGTTAGGTTAGGTTAGGTTAGGTTAGGTTAGGTTAGGTTAGGTTAGGTTAGGTTAGGTTAGGTTAGGTTAGGTTAGGTTAGGTTAGGTTAGGTTAGGTTAGGTTAGGTTAGGTTAGGTTAGGTTAGGTTAGGTTAGGTTAGGTTAGGTTAGGTTAGGTTAGGTTAGGTTAGGTTAGGTTAGGTTAGGTTAGGTTAGGTTAGGTTAGGTTAGGTTAGGTTAGGTTAGGTTAGGTTAGGTTAGGTTAGGTTAGGTTAGGTTAGGTTAGGTTAGGTTAGGTTAGGTTAGGTTAGGTTAGGTTAGGTTAGGTTAGGTTAGGTTAGGTTAGGTTAGGTTAGGTTAGGTTAGGTTAGGTTAGGTTAGGTTAGGTTAGGTTAGGTTAGGTTAGGTTAGGTTAGGTTAGGTTAGGTTAGGTTAGGTTAGGTTAGGTTAGGTTAGGTTAGGTTAGGTTAGGTTAGGTTAGGTTAGGTTAGGTTAGGTTAGGTTAGGTTAGGTTAGGTTAGGTTAGGTTAGGTTAGGTTAGGTTAGGTTAGGTTAGGTTAGGTTAGGTTAGGTTAGGTTAGGTTAGGTTAGGTTAGGTTAGGTTAGGTTAGGTTAGGTTAGGTTAGGTTAGGTTAGGTTAGGTTAGGTTAGGTTAGGTTAGGTTAGGTTAGGTTAGGTTAGGTTAGGTTAGGTTAGGTTAGGTTAGGTTAGGTTAGGTTAGGTTAGGTTAGGTTAGGTTAGGTTAGGTTAGGTTAGGTTAGGTTAGGTTAGGTTAGGTTAGGTTAGGTTAGGTTAGGTTAGGTTAGGTTAGGTTAGGTTAGGTTAGGTTAGGTTAGGTTAGGTTAGGTTAGGTTAGGTTAGGTTAGGTTAGGTTAGGTTAGGTTAGGTTAGGTTAGGTTAGGTTAGGTTAGGTTAGGTTAGGTTAGGTTAGGTTAGGTTAGGTTAGGTTAGGTTAGGTTAGGTTAGGTTAGGTTAGGTTAGGTTAGGTTAGGTTAGGTTAGGTTAGGTTAGGTTAGGTTAGGTTAGGTTAGGTTAGGTTAGGTTAGGTTAGGTTAGGTTAGGTTAGGTTGGTTAGGTTAGGTTAGGTTAGGTTAGGTTAGAGGTTAGGTTAGGTTAGGTTAGGTTAGGTTAGGTTAGGTTAGGTTAGGTTAGGTTAGGTTAGGTTAGGTTAGGTTAGGTTAGGTTAGGTTAGGTTAGGTTAGGTTAGGTTAGGTTAGGTTAGGTTAGGTTAGGTTAGGTTAGGTTAGGTTAGGTTAGGTTAGGTTAGGTTAGGTTAGGTTAGGTTAGGTTAGGTTAGGTTAGGTTAGGTTAGGTTAGGTTAGGTTAGGTTAGGTTAGGTTAGGTTAGGTTAGGTTAGGTTAGGTTAGGTTAGGTTAGGTTAGGTTAGGTTAGGT
>NW_026946796.1:0-75000 GCF_963556715.1 Cydia fagiglandana | reverse complement strand
TTACCGTACCTACCCATTAGTTTTATTTGTGCTACGTGCATGCCATGTTTTAAAAGGCGCTGTTGCAGCAAATTATTAAAGGAAAGGCGGGAGAAATGTTTAAAATGAGACTAAAATATTTTTAGCATAAGATTTTTATTGTAATTCTTTTTCTTGTATGGCAAACATGCTAGGTAATTTAGTTTTTAGGTATTAAGGTGGAAACTTATTAGATATTAGACGCGGAGGACCTTATTTTCAGCGCTCGTTTTAGGGATAGACATACTGATTTCTATTAAAGGTTTACAGAGATATACAGAAGGTACACACACACAAACTTCTAGTAGGCACAACATACTTCAAGTGCGGTATAATCTTAGGTATGATGGCAGATTTAATAGGTCCACTCGCCATCATGACGTCAGAATGGCGTCATGGCGGGTCGTTTTAAGGAGAGGTACACTGGTGTCGATTAAAGGTACACTGATGTACACAGAAAGTACAATATCTTCATAAATATTTCATTGAAATTCACTGAGGTCCACCCGCTATCCTCACGCTCACGTCGTTTGCTATCTATCAATCCACGGGCCGGGGTAGGAAAAAATGGAATGGGAAGGGGTGGGATGTGTTTTAAAATATTTAGTCTGCAATAACTTAAGCGACTTAAAGGACTTAAAGACCTGTCCGCCCTCGGAATACCCAACTGGCGTGAAGTGGCGCAGAATAGGGCAGAATGGCGCTCTCTTGTGTCAGAGGCCAAGATCCTCTTTGGGTCACTGAGCCAGTGATGTATGTATGTATGTAACTTAAGCGACAAATTACACATAATGTTAGTAGATGGATGATGTAATCGATCCACTGATGGTAAAAACCTACATAAATATGTATTTAAATACTCATTTAGATAATGTTGATTTATATACAGTGTGTCTCCCACAATGGGGCTTTAAATATAGGGTTCGATTCTATTCGCTAAACTGCTCTAACCGAAATCAACAAAAAAATATTGACTTTTTCAGACATTTTGGCTAATTAGACAGATGTTTTCTAATTATGGAAAAGCCAACATTTTTGCAATTTCGTAGTTGGCCCCTTAGAAAAAGTAGCTCGGCTTAGCGAATAAAATCGAGTCATTTAATTTAATTTAACGCCCCATAGTGGACGGCACGCTGTATATATTATGACTTGTGTTTATATGTTAATAACTTGAAGATAATTATGTTCCTTTAGTGTTTATTTTAGCATAACCTTGTTGCTGGTCTGAAGGTGTATAATATTGTTTTCTTATTAAGATAGACGAATAAACACAGACACCTATATAAATTGCGCTTAAGGAAATCTCCGGCATTAGGAATTATACGTGATACAATCATGGTGTCTGCCAAGATAATTTCATTGTTCGTTTTCGTAACAATAATTTCCATGACCTTTGGAGCGGGTAAGTACCTTCATCAAGTATATTATTAAGATATCATAATACCATCATCAATCGTAACACTTTGCTGTTATATGTCTGGCGTTATTTTAATCTACAAACAGACCATATTCTTCAACAGATTCTCATGAAATAAGGTTCGATAATTATATGGATATATCTTTTGTCGATTTTGTTTTTGGTACAGATCACAGAACAACTACCTATTAATATTTGTTGCATGTTTGCTGCACGAAGTAGCGTTTTTGATTAAAAATTTGTTTTTTTAGAGTTCCGTATGTAAAATGAACCGCCTTAGTCGTTTGTTTTTCCGTCCTTAGTTTAGTGACCCTTGAGACACGTAATTACTATAAACATTTTTGTTTAAACCAGATTTATAATTTATAAACAATGTTTTATAATGAGTACCATACATTTACTGAGAAACTTTGTTTACCATACCAACACTGTTTAAAAACAAAATTGTTATAGTGAATACGTGACTTTAGTACTAGAAAGCTGTAGTTAGGTAAATATAAGAAGTTTATTCAGCGAGGAACGTTTATAAACTCGTGTTAGAGTGTATACCCATGCCATCCTATTATAGCAGCCGACGGGTGCTCTGCCGATGAAGTTCCCGACGCTTGCAGCGCCCACTGCGAGCCCACTTGTGAGTCACACGACGCCAACCGGTTCTGCACCGCCAACTGCCTGCCTGGCTGCAAGTGTCGCGAAGGACTGCTCAGGAGGAAGGACAGACAATGCGTTCCGCTCGAACAATGCTGTAAGTTCGTATCCTTAAAGTCCGTGCCATCCTATTATAGCAGCCGACGGGTGCTCTTCCGATGAAGTTCCCGACGCTTGCAGCGCCCACTGCGAGCCCACTTGTGAGTCACACGACGCCAACCGGTTCTGCACCGCCAACTGCCTGCCTGGCTGCAAGTGTCGCGAAGGACTGCTCAGGAGGCAGGACAGACAATGCGTTCCGCTCGAACAATGCTGTAAGTTCGTATCCTTAAAGTCCGTGCCATCCTATTATAGCAGCCGACGGGTGCTCTGCCGATGAAGTTCCCGACGCTTGCAGCGCCCACTGCGAGCCCACTTGTGAGTCACACGACACCAACCGGTTCTGCACCGCCAACTGCCTGCCTGGCTGCAAGTGTCGCGAAGGACTGCTCAGGAGGAAGGACAGACAATGCGTTCTGCTCGAACAATGCTGTAAGTTCGTATCCTTAAAGTCCGTGCCATCCTATTATAGCAGCCGACGGGTGCTCTGCCGATGAAGTTCCCGACGCTTGCAGCGCCCACTGCGAGCCCACTTGTGAGTCACACGACACCAACCGGTTCTGCACCGCCAACTGCCTGCCTGGCTGCAAGTGTCGCGAAGGACTGCTCAGGAGGAAGGACAGACAATGCGTTCTGCTCGAACAATGCTGTAAGTTCGTATCCTTAAAGTCCGTGCCATCCTATTATAGCAGCCGACGGGTGCTCTGCCGATGAAGTTCCCGACGCTTGCAGCGCCCACTGCGAGCCCACTTGTGAGTCACACAACACCAACCGGTTCTGCACCGCCAACTGCCTGCCTGGCTGCAAGTGTCGCGAAGGACTGCTCAGGAGGAAGGACAGACAATGCGTTCCGCTCGAACAATGGTGTAAGTTCGTATCCTTAAAGTCCGTGCCATCCTATTATAGCAGCCGACGGGTGCTCTTCCGATGAAGTTCCTGACGCTTGCAGCGCCCACTGCGAGCCCACTTGTGAGTCACACGACGCCAACCGGTTCTGCACCGCCAACTGCCTGCCTGGCTGCAAGTGTCGCGAAGGACTGCTCAGGAGGAAGGACAGACAATGCGTTCCGCTCGAACAATGGTGTAAGTTCGTATCCTTAAAGTCCGTGCCATCCTATTATAGCAGCCGACGGGTGCTCTTCCGATGAAGTTCCTGACGCTTGCAGCGCCCACTGCGAGCCCACTTGTGAGTCACACGACGCCAACCGGTTCTGCACCGCCAACTGCCTGCCTGGCTGCAAGTGTCGCGAAGGACTGCTCAGGAGGAAGGACAGACAATGCGTTCCGCTCGAACAATGCTGTAAGTTCGCAGTGGCGGTGCGTCCATAAGCGTAACATTCCATTTCTACCGCAGCTGCATTACTAGTACTGAACGCGTCGCTGTTATTGTCAATTTCCATAGTAAAATGAACAGTAGTGCAGCTGTCGTTGGAAATGGAATGTCACCTTAAAAGTCGATTCCTACCGGCTTGCCTGTTTTTGGACGTTTGAGCTGTAAAGGAAATAGTAAGCCAAATTAGCCCCGGCTTGCCTATGAATATGTCTGACGCGCCGCCACTGTAAGTGCGTGTCCTTAAAGTCCTTAAATAATCATCTTGTATACATTTTAATGGTTTTAGAGTTCCACATCTAAAAGATAAGAACCTTTATCCTGTCTTTCTTCTCATATAAAAACGCTTAACATGTTCTTGAATCAATTTACTACATAAGAAAAAATGGTACAGTCGCCATCAGATATATCGGAGCGGACAAAGTGTTCACAAATATCTGAACAAGACTCTATTGTCAATGTCAAGGCTTTAGAGTGCGTGTTCAGATATTTTTGAACACCTCGGCCGCTCCGATATATCTGATGGCGACTGTACTCTAACTTTTAGTTGAAACCGTCACATTTGTCTTTGATATTGAAAAAATCAAACTATCCCATAGCTGTGTTTATTTATGCTACCGTAAAAACCTACCCGGGCCTAGGTGTCCGACGGGTCATTTTCTATGACGGCTGATCGGTGATCACGTGGTGCTTTCCATAGAAAGCGGAGCGCCAGATAAGCACCGGCCCGGCCCTGGCCCGGTCTAGCGTGAGTCATCCTTTTAACAGAAGTTTCATCTTTTTCAAGGTAACATTCCATTTCTGACCGCAGCTGACCTACTGCTCCGACACGTCGAAGTTATTGTCATGTCTTTCATAGTAAAATGAATGTCAAAACAATAAATGACAGTAACGTCGCAACAGTAGTGCAGCTGTCGTTGAAAATGGACTGTCACCTTAATAATAAACTAGTTTTAACTAAAAAATCCTAGTTAAAACCAACTTTCGCCAAAGCGTTTCGGAAAGCTAGTTAACTTGGATTTTTCAATCATAACTTGTTTTCACAAAGTGCCTTGGTAAAAACTAGCTTTCAATAATTATTCAAAATTAATTTTGGTTAAAATTACGGACTAGGAAAAACGAGTTTTCATAATACGGGATGGGTATAATCCGTTTCCCTAACCGAAAACAATATTATAGTTAATTTATATTTTAATATTTTCAAACAGTTGGCAATATAGCAATACCTACAAGAACTTAAGATAAACATAATCATAAGGCACTTTAAATTAATCTCTGCTTTGAAATTTCTCGTACAGTGATGTTGAAAAACCTTTTTAACCAAACTTTTGAGCTGATCAATACTTTTGGGCCTTTTATCGCAAACTTTTACAAATATGCAAGATCATCTTTCGGTTCAAGCGTTTTCTTTTTATAAGACCCATTTATTAAGTTTGGCCACACATCTAATATTTTTTTTTTTTCAGAAATAATTATGAGATCGCCCACGCCTAACTACGCCACTGAGTGTATTTAATTAGGTAAATAAATATATGATAATTAAAATCATGATTTGTATAAACTGTGAGATTTTTTGTAATAAATTGCCAAATATAGGTTACAACAAGTGAATAATATAATGAAGTTGCTAGTTAATACTTTAGATCTGGCACAGGAAGGCTAGGTTCACATGGCGTAATTTTGTAGTGACAGACAAATTTGTAAGGAAACGTTCAAAGTCGTTCACACGGCGTCTATGCGGGAAAGCCGTCTAGCCGTCTGAACGATTTTGAACGTCTCTATACAATTACAAATTTTGCTGTCACTACGGTATTCGATAAAATCCCGTATACGGTATACGGGGAAAATTAACGCCGTGTGAACCTAGCCGAAGGGCGCGACAGTGATTCACGCGTGAGATAGATCACTTGGATCTATGTATGGCCCGAATTACACATTTGATTTATGTTAAGTGCAAGTTCATACATCAGGTATTTGCGTTTAGTAGCAAATTTACAAACTCGCAGTTAACACTAATCAATGTGTAAATCGGGTCTATTGGTAAGTATGTATACAGGGTGGAAAGATAAGTCGGGCCCTGGAGGGAAATTACCTTAAATCCTTAAGCTGTCTCATTTTACATAAAGGAGACATTCCTTTATTTTTTTAAATAAACAAAACTGCATTCAAAGAATTTTTCTTTTTTTCTTAAAATTTGCTTGTCTAAAAAATCTTGAGTATTAAATATTAGATTTTATGGATATTTTGTACGACAGACGAGTGTAAGACCTAATGTTTCTTGGAGAAATATTATCATTAACATTAACTGTATCGACTAGTACAATAAAATTGCGAGTTTTTATTTTTTGGAATTTTTACTCGGTTCGAGTCCCGGGCGAGGCAAGCGAGTTTTAGAAAATCTTTGAATGCAGTTTTGTTTCTTTTTAAAAATTAAGGAATGTCTCCTTTAAGTAAATTGAGCCAGCTTAAGGATTTCAGGTAGTTTCCCTCCAGGGCCCGACTTATCTTTCCACACTGTATATATACCTAGACAGCGATAGTTCTGGTTCAGAATTGTAGATGGCGTTTCAAAAATGGTTTTAAACAAGTTGCAGGAGAGGGCTCTCTTTGTCCTTTATATTATACTACTCTTTGCTCGTACTCATGAAGGAAAACAAACCGTATATTCTGAAACACAAAATTGTTACATTTCTTCTACTCGTACCATGCGTTGGCCTTTTGAATATTTGCAGAATTTCATAAATTGACTGCTGTAACGACGAGCTATTTTAATTGCTTCATGAATACAGAGGGAAGTTTGTGCGAGAGACCTATTCTACGTTTGCGTTCTAAATTTTGGCAATTACATTCTAGGTAAAGTTAGACTAAGAATACCTACTACTATCAAATGATGACGTATTAAATAATACTTGCACTGCGTATGCTATTATTATCGCTTTCGTTTCTTGGTCTAACTCTAGTAACATAGCTTAGAATTTTAAAATACATTTCAGATTCGACAACTTAGTGGAATGCGTCTGTAGGTAAATTATATTATTTTGAATGGCGCTTGTACCGCATAACATGGCGCTCATCTCATACAAATATGTAGCTATTAAGGTAAACGAACTGGTATTCGACGCCGTCCCAGTACACGTCATCTTGAAACTTAAGTCATTGTTAATAGAGGTGACAGCATGGTGTCATCTATTGGGCATTAGCATGTCGAGCACTAGTATGTTTACCTTATGTCACGGTCAATAAGAGCAACTGTACCTTAATGCTGCCTGCTGCCAAAGGTTATGTGTCAGCGGCCGATGGTAAGATCAGGCAGATCGTAATGTTCCTGTGTAATGTTTTGACGATAGTCACATTAAACCAATATATAGGTAGGATAGGTTCGTTAGGTTGCTTCAGATGCACGAAGGGCAAACTGCCCAGAAATATGTCCGTCGACTCAGGGAACGAGTCAAAGATTTTCACGTTTCACGATATGACTAGGAATTTCGCGATATGCCTGATCTTACGATCAGCCGCCGACATCTGTACAAACATCAAAGAACGTAAATTTTTGAAATGTTTGAGTTTTTAAAGTATTAGCTTCTACAAGTGAGTATAATTCCACATACCAAATTAATTGTCTCTCTAGAATACGGCCGAGGCACGACAAGTTTGTTAACATTTAAATCTTCACTAGGCCCATTGTTGAACGAACTGAGCGAGCGACTTTAGTGTGCTCAAGCTCATTTACATAGACAAAGGTGAAATAAGGGAACAATGCTTGTATGTACAATAGGCCGCACAGTTTACGTGGTAATTACAATATGCTTCCTAATTTCTACACGTTATAGACTTAAAAGATCACAAGCTTCGCCGCTTGTCGTACGGAGCTATTATTCGGATTGAAAGCGTTGAGGCCATAGTTTTTGGGTGTGGCTTCGGAGTTGTTCGGCCTAAGATACACTTGTAACGTACATAAGTAGGAACAAAGCTATTTGTTAGAATGAGATAATGATTGCATCTCTCATTCGGTAGTATAGCTGTGTCCCTACTTACGTAAGTAAAAATTACAAGTGTATCTTAGGCCTATGTCTGCTCTTGACTTCCTTACACGTGTCAGGCTTTATGAGGATTCATCTATATAGAATGTTACGTAGATTGTGTTCTGACGATAATAATAGGCAATCAATGAACAATTGATACCTCTAACGTGTTTGAGGAGATTCATATAGATGAATATACAATATTCATATATGGGTACGTATTGCAACATCCCTTATTTAATCAATGTCAAGCAATATAAAGGATTAAGTATTTAGTTTTTTTTAGCACCCCAATGGGTTTTAATACCAGGACAACAAAGAGAGTATGATTTTCTCTGCTTATACTACTCCACTAACAAAACACTAACTATAGTCTTGTTGTTGTTGTGTAGTGTAGTCTTGTCTAACTATAGTCGTACATATATATCGACTAATAACCAATATGTAAATGTACACCTACCTTTTATAATATATAGTAAAAATAATTAATGAAATTATTTAAGTTTATATCTTTTGTTGACTAGACCTACAATGAATGAAAGAATGGAATAATAAATAGAATTAAATATTTTTTTGTTCACTAGAATGTAAATACGATAAAATACGTCTGTGGATGGTAATATTTTGGCAGTGTAAACAGAGACTGTTGTTGTCATCGCGTCAGGCGCCTTGCATTTGTCTACGTCGGGATTGCGGCTCGTGTATATTTGCAAGTGCGGAAAACAGGATTCCTAATTTGTCACAAGGACGAAAAAATATATACTAGTATGCCGTAGAGGTTGATAGTTAGGTACAGTCACCTGCAATAATATGTTATACAACGAAGGCCGCATAAATATCTGACACGATCTTATTTATAGAGCCATTAAGAGCCTGTCACATATTTTTGCGGCCTTCGAAGAGTAACATATTATTACGGGTGACTGTACAACTACTGACAGCTAAATAAAAGCAGCCTGCAGCACATTACAGATAAACCGGTGTTGTAGGTACAACACTGCAGTAATGGAATCGATCTATCTACGCCATGCCATCGCAATCCAGCGCGGGAACGCTGCCTGCGTATTGGGCACCCTCCCGAGGGCACCAAATTATGATAGGTATTTTTAATTTTTAGTTTTAGTTATTTTAATTGTAGTTAGTTTTAGTTTTATATTCCTATTTATGTCTTATAGTAATTTATGTAATTTAATATTTTGTCATGACGTTCTTAGACATAAGGCGAACTTATTACAATTCTCATCAATTTATCGATTATCGACTCGTCTAAGAAGTTTCACAACAGCCTTACTGATTATAAATGTACGACTTTTGATAGCACCCTCCCACGACAGTGACGAATTTTACAAGGCCTCCGTGATATTAACACAACTTTTAAAATTTCGGTTTTATATTTGGGCTGTATTTTACACACCAACGCAATAGACTTGTCAAAATAATTCTAAGTAGCCAAAAATCGATGAGTTCAATAAAAGATTCTCCATAAGATTTTATAAAAACAAACCTTCTGGAATTATACATCTAAAGTACCTACCACAAGCCTTACTGAGAATACTGTAGGACTAGGTTGATTTATGTAAGATTTTTCAATAAATATTTATTCATTTATGAGTCTGTTAAACTGAGAAAAACTATGATTATTCCTAAAATAAATGGATTACCTAATTTCGAAACAAGAACCCTATTCAAGTCATTTATCCGGACTTGAATAGGGTTAAAATTCCAAAAGTTGCACAATATTACTCAGTTTTAAATATAAACTTTTTTTAAAGCGAGATGAATAATTGTAACGACCTACCCAGAAAGTTATTTTGAGTGGAGCAATTCGAGATAACTTTTACTGCCTGTAGTAATATCGTACTATTGCTTTTAAAATTTATTAAATGTATAAAAAAAAAAGCAAAAGTGTTCACTTTGTTGTCAAAAAATGTACTATTCTTGGAGCAATTAAACAAGTTATTGGATTTAAACCAGTTAGTGAAACTGACATATGAAAGAAAAATACAAGCACACCCCTACAGTTTGTTTTGCAATAAAACATTGTTGATATATATTTCAGTAGGTATTTTTGGTGGGTTTCCTAAGATATCACAAATAAAATTTATATTTTTTTAAATTCAATTTTTGTATGTAGGTGTGGAATATAAAACTTATATATATATATATATATATATATATATAAGTAATATATATATATATATATATACATGAAATGGCGGCGTTTCATGATATGCCTAGGAATATCTCGATATGCCCGATTTTACGATCTGCCGCCAACATATATATATGCCCACAAAATGCGTTAATATTTTTCAATACTTCGTAAAAATTGTAAGTATTTGCATGTAATGAAGACATGCAAATACTTACAATCTTTAAATCAAAAGTTCTGTAAGACGAAGACGTGGAGCAATAATAGAATTCTGTATTTTTTATTTATTTAAATACATAATAAGATGTTAATTCCATTAATAGCATTTACATGCGCGCAGACGTATCATTATAATTTTTCTGTCCACAAAGTTTTAGGAATCTGGAGGTCATACTGATGTATTGCACTTTTATTTCATCATTATTAAACGACATAAAAAAATTACATAATATATGATAATACTAGCCGAATTGAAACGTACTAAGTATAATATTATGTTATAATTAAATAAAACTAAAGCTAAACCTAAACATAAAATGAATGATAGCGGACTTTTATAAGTCTATAAAAATAGGTCATACTTTTATAAGTTTGTCTGAGACGAGCGCTCGTTAAGTGATTGAAATATCAGTCCTGAAGAAAGAATCAATTAAGTGACCTCGGTAAAGGACGGCGTCTTTATAACAGTTTGCGGGTAACAAATGACGGTCAAAGGTCGGAAATGTGAATGAATACTTCTTTAGCAGATAATTTCGGACCTTTGAAATATAGGACAGGGCTGGCAATTCATTTAAAATATATCGGTTATATTGCGCACCTTTAGGGCAGGCACATTGACTATCATTTAATATGAATATATAATGTATACTAGCAGGAATGTTTAGTCAGGTTACTGAAAAATAGACAAATAACTATTGAACATGTAGAGAACATTGTTTCTTTTCAATGATAGTTTATAACCCTTCAAATTTGGCCATGTAAAAAACAATGTTTTTTCTGTGCAAAATACTAATTCAAGCACATAAAACCACTCAGCACTCATACGTATATCCTTCCTCATGCATTCATTCGCACCTATTTGAATTAATTGGTACTACGTCGGCAGCAACTTATCTTTTCAAGTAAACCGAAGTTTACGCTTTCTACAAAAGTGTGTGGTCGACGAATCTGGAAGGACTTAGAACAGTATAGACTTCTTACTTAACTAAGTAAATAAGTACTTATCAACTGTTGGAACTTTTTAGAAGTCTAGCCTTTTGATAGCTGAACTTTCACAAAGTAGATTGCCTTTATAGGCAATATCAAAAACATTTGATATATTTACACACTACAGTCTAGTCTGTACTTTGTTGCTTGCAACTTCGTACTGGTAGTAGTAGGTCTTAAGCCGGATACTCATTAGCGAACCGTAACCGTAACCGTTGCATGTACTGTAACCAAAAAAACATACCTACTGTGGTACTGTGTACGTGGTTCGCAGTACGTACACACTATGTTTTTTGGTTACTGTACATGCAACGGTTATGGTTACGGCTCGCTAATTAGTATCCGGCTTTATATTAGAGCATTTAGTAACTGGAGACAGTGGAGACGTCATGGCTGTCATTTTCTGTACAAAATACATATACTTATAATATATAGAGACGGTGTCTCAGCGAGCTGTCACTGTTGCCAGTTTTGTTTAGTGTACGATTAACAATTTAACACCACCTTGCTGTAGCTATGTCGATAAAGTCATATCGATAAACTATCGACATTTCTTACAATTTTAATTTTACTTCAAAGGTTTGACGATGTCTAAAATGAACAAAAACGCTTTTATTCTTTATTGTGGTTATCAGATCACAATTTTATCGTCACGCCCCAGCAGGGAACCAAGGGAAAGTTCAGATATTTAATTAAAATACATAAATACCTACTAAGATATGTGTTCCGCAATAATTGAAATATTTTATTATATTCTGATATATTTATTATTCATTAGCATTTCAATTATGTATATGTTTAACGAAGATATTGAAGCTTCAATTAATAGCTATTTCGTTCCGCTGTGTAGCGTTTATCGATATATAACATGATTAAAATCGACTTTTCACATCCCTAAAAGAGCACACATACACGTTTTTTTTTACGCACACATACACAGCCTGGATGCATCAAAAAAGGCAACACTTGATTTGAAGTTCACCTTGTCAACAGTATGGTTGTCCTTTTTTGACAAATGGCATTTTAAAAGAGCGAGGAGAGAGAAATGATACTAGTTGCTGCGCCGTCAAAGAGAACAGAAAACGTAGGGGCCTTGACAAAATAATCTGCCGATTTTTGCGGGGGAAGGGACGTCAAACGTATTGCTATTTCCACATGATTTGTACGTAACGTACATATAGCCATGTCAGTCCATACAAAAGTTTGCACAATTGTGCAAGTTTTTCGGCAGAGGTGTAAGCTCTTAAAGGCAACTCCAATTATTAAATGCTCTAAGTAGTAGATAGGTAGTATATGTGACGTTATCTATGAAAAGGGACCTTATTGTCGATGGCGCTTACGCCATTATTAACGATGCTCCGATATAAATACAATGCCGCGCGACGCTGAGCGGCGTAAGCGCCATCGACATTAAGGTCCCTTTTCATAGATAACGCCCCATATGTATTATGTATGTCACTAGGTATGTCTTTCTGCGAAGTTATAATTTCCCCAATAAAAAAAATGTTCTCGATACAAACCTTGTCAACCCTTTAGAAAAACTTACCAAAACGCTGAAATTATTTTATTGCTCTCCAATATAATATTTATTACCTTTAAATGAAGTTATTAATCTTGATCAAAAATATTTTCATACGCATTTTCTTTAAAGATATTCGTAAATTCAGGAGTGAATGTTCAAAAACTCTGAAATATCTTTTCTTGTTTTCTAATACTAAGAAGTATCAAGTCCTTAGTTCAAAAAAGTGTTCGTGCCAGATACAAAGTTTTCAATCCGTTTTTATCTCCATAGGAAATGAATTTTCATAAATGCACAAAATTGATTGATGAGAAACTTTACGAAGTTTCAAGTTCCTTGCTTGAAAAAATATAATATCGTATCCGATAAAAACTTTCACCCCTATTAATCCTCCTGTAGATAAATTAAAAAAAATGCTGATATGTACTATTTTTCTTGTTTTCTAATATTGTGTTATTTGTGTTTATCTACTAAGTTTCACATTTCTCACATAAAAAAAAGTTAATACAAACTTTAATCCCTATTTAATTCTTTTGTGGGGGTGAGTTATCAAAAATGCTGAAATCACTTTTCTTGTAATTAAAAAACATTAACGTAATGTATATTTATCAGGTTTTCTGTTAATACATATTGTGCATGAAAGACTTCGGAACATAACTTCCGAATGGGCTATGTTTTGGGTAAATTTTTTTTAAGAGCCATCAAATGTATGGAAAACAAAAGTGTCTTAAATTTTCATTGATTTGTATTATGATTTCAGAAGTAACATTGTTTTAAATTAAAGCGTTGCAGGAAGCCAAAATCCTCTTGAATAGGGTAAGACAATTTTAAAGGACATCAAATATATAAAGGCCCTCGACCTCAATAAATTGATCTGAGTCAACATAATTGCGGGGAACGCAGTGGGTGTCTACTTTGGGAACATTGACAGTTTTATTAAGGACTTGTGTCAACGACTGTCCAATTTTGGGACGGAACTAATTTCGAGAGAATATTAGAGAAACGATTATTAATTTTGCTTGCTAGGATTACGTTTTTTTTTTATAGAAACATCTCTGTATTAAGAATAACGTTATTTTTTTACTTGGAATAGCTCTGTCATAAATATTATGAAACAAGGAAAAGGAAAAGTTAAATCTTTAAAAACATTGGCGCTTATCTTGTATTATAAAATCGCGCCTAAAAATATATTTTTTAATGTTTTTACTTGCTTTGTTTTTTTAATAAT
The DNA here is from genome assembly GCF_963556715.1 of Cydia fagiglandana. Classification (NCBI taxonomy): domain Eukaryota; kingdom Metazoa; phylum Arthropoda; class Insecta; order Lepidoptera; family Tortricidae; genus Cydia; species Cydia fagiglandana. Next base: position 61,361 of record NW_026946796.1, on the reverse strand, counting down.
TGTTATAAACAAATACTTTGTTTATAAGATAATTAAATATTGTCATTAGAAAGAAAAAAACAACTTTTGAACCATGGGTCCAACAAATATGAAAAAAAAATCATGAAAGTCGAGCTTAATAATAATTATTAAGCACGACTTTCAATTTTTTTTCATATTACACCCATGGTCTCTCTCATAACTCATAACTATTATGAGTTATCACAAAAAGTTTTCCCTTATTATTTTATTTTAAACCTAGCAATCATTATTTACGACCAGATTTTCGCAAGCAACCCTAAACTACCTATATTCGCAATAAAATATTTACTTAATTTTTAACTAAAAATTTGCAATAGTTTCATATAATTCATATTGTAATGTAAATAGGAATAAAATTAATCTCTCATACTTTAAGAGCCCTTATTCCTTAGAGCGTTCGCCGGTTTTGCGAAATAACACTCGATAGATGGCGCTGGCGCTTGATACGCGAGCGCCGGCAAAGCTATGCGCGTTTCAACGCAGACGAGAATAATATTGATACTTTTCAATTTAATTTGCAAGTAAATTTATTTTAACGTTATATTGGCACTCTTTTATAAGCATGATAGTAGTGAATAGAGTGTATGTGTTGAGAAAATATATAACCAACGACGAATAAATAATAATGATTGTTTACCTATGTCATGGAATTATTGCGACAAGTTCATCCATGAAGTCAAGGATCAAGTCAGTTCACCAAGGAAGTTGAATAATTAAATGTTTGAAAGATAAGATTATACCTACTAAATTATAGTATATATACATACGGTGTTGCTTATTTCGTCGAAATTGAAATTGTCTATGTCTCACCCCCTTAAATTGTTCTCTTTCACTAAAAAACAAATGTGTATTTTTTCAGAATTTTCAATTATGTTTTAGGGGTCGCTACCGAATTTTGAAAATTTGCACCCTCCATACAAGATTATTTTTTTTAGTCTTTTTTCTTGTTTTTTTTTTTTATATGAATCAACGGGTCAGGATCAGGGTGTATTAATGTGCAGTTTAACATAAAATAATACCACTATTTTTTTAAAGCTTATTATGCGTGTTTTAGGCGTTCTAAATATTCATTCAGCAGTGCGCACTCCTAAAATGGAATAAAAATTAAAATATATTGACTATACCTAGTATTGAATTACATGTAAATAGCTTCCATATACTTTGACTCACTGTCTCACTAATTAAACTCACAACTTGATCTTGATATATGTATCATTTAAGCCACTAGGCCAAGTTTGGTATCGTTTTCGTATAAATCGGGGGTGCCGAATTCATTGTCATCATCATCATCATCATCAGGTGTCATCATAATGACACCATTCCGAAGTAAAAACACATAAAATATGAAGAAAAAAAATACTTTTTATAATTCCTCTTCACACTTAAACTGCTGAACCAATTTAGTTAAACCCACATTATAGACGGGTCTAACGCGGGTATGTGAGTTAATATGTGTTCAAAACGCGAAAGTTTAAAATATTCAATTTAGTTCATATTTGGTAGGTACAGAGATAGTTTGAGTCCCAGGGAATAACATAGCAAACTTTTAATCTCAAAAATTATCCCTTAAGGATGTGAAAAGGGAGGAAGCAAATGAAGCTTTATTTGTAAGTATATAAAATAAAATAATATTAATAATCTATCAACCGCATCTAGATCGATAGTGCTCGTCAAGGCAAATCTATTGAGCCCAAATACGATGGAGTTATGATGAGTAGATTCGGAGTTCTGGTGACCAACTCCTGACTCCATCATGAGAACCTGGACTTCATCTAGATCGATGGTGCTTGTCGGGGCAAATCTATTGATCCCAAACACGATGGAGTTATGATGAGTAGATTAGGACTTCTGGCGACCAACTCCTAACTCCATCTCATTAATGGAGTCAGGAGTTGGTCACCAGAAGGGGCTCGTGACTCTGGACATCATCTAGATAGATGGTGCTCGTCAGGGCAAATCTAGTGAGCCCAAACACCATGGAGTTATAATGAGTAGATGAGGATTTCTGGTGACCAACTCCTGACTCCATCATGAGAACCTGGACTTCATCTAGATCAATGGTGCTCGTCGGGGCAAATCTATTGAGCTCAAACACGATGGACTTATGATGAGTAGATTAGGACTTCTGGTGACCATCTCATCATGGAGTCAGGAGTTGGTCACCAGAAGGGTCTCATGACCCTGGACCTCATCTAGATAGATGATGCTCGTCCGGGCAAATCTAATGAACCCAAACACGATGGAGTGATAATAAGTAGATTAGGAGTTCTGGTGACCAACTCCTGAGTCCATCATGAGAACCTGGACCTCATCTAGATCCGTGGTGTTCGTCAAGGCAAATCCATGGAGCCCAAACACGATGGAGTTAAGATGAGTAGATTAGGAGTTCGGTGGCCAATTCCTGACTCCATCAAGAGAACCTGGACATCATCCAGGTCGTCCGGGTATAATTAAAATGCAAACCCTAACCAGAATTCAAGTAACACTAAAAAACTATCACATAAGCGAGAGTCGGTTGTTAAAATTTAATATGGTGTGAAAAATGTACTCTCCCTTGGATCAAGATTTTCTAATCATAGTATACAACAGTTCTCGGAACTCGCTCAATGTTTACGAAGCAATGAGCGCCTGACGATCGAGCGCAGGTCCGTTCCCTAAGCGCGCTCGGCGGAGAATGAGCGCGCGGCGTCGCTGCAGCGTGATTTATAGGTCTTTTAAAAAAATATATATTTACGGCAAGGTAGGTCCTATAGTTATGATTTTTTTTTAATGAGTAAACATAAAGTTACAGTTTGTTAAAATATTTTTTTTGTGGCAAAATATAAGTCCAATTAGCGATAAAAAAATGTAATGTAACCCTGTTTTCACCAAAAAAATGAAGAAAACTCGGAAGGTGTTTTATCATGTTTTTTAAATGAAAGTTCGATTTTCAAGCATGTAAGCCCCTCGTACAACATATGATGAGTTGAATTGTAATCATTCATATACCAAATAATTCTTTTTTACTGCAAAATTGAGAGCCGAAACGACCCTTCTCACTGCAAATTTTGAAAAAGACTTCTAAGAAAACTCATTTATTTTAGGTTCAAAAAGAGAAAATGAAAATTAGAACGTTTGCAGCCCCTAGTTTAAGAAATGATTATTTAAGTACGTTATCAGTTTTTGAATAAATACTAATAGTTACGTCGTAATCTTGAATGAAAAAGGAAGCATTTTGCAAAATAAGCTCGTCTGTAGGAGTAAGGACTCTTAAGAACCACAATTGTTCGAATGCGAAAGTGAAATAAATTTTAATATACAAATGAACCAAGGGTATAAAACTAACGACCGACATTATCCAACACGACTAAAATCATCTAATTACATTTAATTATCAAATAAATGTATTTCAAAGTAATTTGCATGTATTTGTGTCATCTATCAGGCAATTTGTTGCCTAACCACGTCCATAACATCTCGCGGGTAATATGAAAATACTGGCCATGTGGTGCAACGCATGAGGGATTATAATGCGTTATTAATCGTTATAAATATTAAAAAGGTTAAAAAAGTCTATCTAGAAATAGCCACATTTTATTTTAATATAGAAGTTGCTTATTCAATGTAAACTAAATACCTAATTACCGCAATAATCCCATTTATCTCGTTGTCCTGCACAATATTGTATTCGTATTTTAACGACATAGATAGATCTATATTAAAAGTTTCGTTTATAACAAATTGAAAGTTAATACACAACGATTACGGTTTAGCTTCGAATTTATAAACAGTTGATTAAAACACATTTTAATCATTTTCAATAAACTCGATTTTCCATCATAGTGCATCCAATTATCAATTTCCGCGCGCCATCAATTACGTTTTTCCAGTCGAAGTGATTAATTACATAATAGTTTATTAACAACAAACAACAACTGATACTGATTATCATAAACGAGTCGTAACAGTATTAATTTTAATAATAGTTGGTTAATTACTAATTGTATTGCAATTATCATTCGTCCGGATACCAATATGTAGCTATTTGTACATAACAAATGCTAAACGTCTGCCTCTTGCTTTGACAATTTAATTTGTTTTGTTTAATATTTGTACTAGGTTTATTTAAACCTAAACCTATTTAGGTTTCTATTTGTCTAAGTGGATTTACTACGCATAAGTAGGTACCTACATTTATCAATACATTCATTATTTTATATGAGCTTGATTTCAGTATTTGTGGTAAAACTGTTTTATGAAAATACAATCAAGTTATATTCATTCATAAATACAGCCAAATACTCTTTTTAAACAATAAAAAAGAAAATGAAAATGAAATGCAAGTAATTGTAAGAAATTGCAAATATTCCAGTTATCGGGCTTTCAAAATCACACAATTTTATAACTTAAGCATATCTTTTTTAAACTTTTACTTAATTCTGACAGTCGTTCATCTCATTTTAGGTACAACTTTGCATAAGTGACTATGTTGTAAAAGATTTAAGATTTTCAAAAGTCTTTTATTGTAAACACACTTTTGAAATAACATTTATTTTTATCAAGAAATATGAAGGCTGGCGACTGAACGGTGACTGCCCTTTTCGCTCATTTTGCTCTACGCAGTCTTAAGTGAAAATCGAAAGTAGTTTATCGTACCTACCTATTTTAATTACCTACTAAGTGTCGAAATTATTTTAAATACGTTAAAAAGAGGATTAATGAATGAAAATCAGCGTCGTAACACTACCCATGTGCTGCAACACATGCTGAGTGTTATCCTTTTTTGGAACCACTCGCAACACTGTCACTTTAAATTTACCTAGATTTAAGCCTATTTTAATGTTGTTGTGTTTGTGTGTTTCGAATAAAAGCATCTTTCATTCATTCATTCAATTTGTTATAAAATTATCAGAGCCAAGACAAAATTTCACGCCAACGAAGAAGCGGGCATAAGCTAGCGTGAAATAAATCCCGAGAGGAAGTGTGCCTCTATTAGGGTAGTACAGTGGAGTGTAATTATTTACCCGCCTCGTTCAGAACTGAAACTACTAAAATGTAGTTTGACATTTGTTGGAAACTTACAGTGTAGGGCCAACAGGAAAACCGAGTTCAGAATTACTGCTCGCCAAATTTAATTGCCGGGCTCGGTACAGTTTTAAAATGTGGCTAGGTAATGTAATTAACCTTTTGAACGCCACAGACGGCAATTGACGTCAACGCAAAATCGTGACACCGACGCCAAAGACGGCATTTGACGTCGATCGTTTTTTGATCAAAATCTACTGAATAACACCCCACTTTTAATTTAGGTTGGCGATATTTCTTCACAAAACTAAATTTTACCTCCGTGGCGTCAGTGGCACGGCAAATGGATGCGCCGTTTGGCGTTCAAAAGGTTAATTAATTTATTCACTTCTTACTTATAAAGTAAATATTATGACGAGTTTATAAAACCATCTATAAAACGAATTGATTTAACACAGTTTCAAATTCAATTGAAAAATTTAAATCAAGACTAGGTTTTTGTGCTAAAAACCTTTCTTCTTCAAAATCAGTTAATCTAATCCACATTTAATCATATTATGCAGCCTGTGTAACCCTCGCCATAGAAATGAATCAAATCAAACCCCATTCACCAGAATTGGTTTCATTACTTTGAATCTACGGTGGAATATACGACGCAAACATCCAGATAGACAAATCACTATATAGGTACTTTGACTATTTACCCCGTGTTCATGAAACTTAATAAGAGTGTGAGTTATCACCAGTATCTTTTTTTTACGGATACAAAGGACAAGGACAAACGTAAAGGACACACGACAATATCTCTGTCTCAAACAGATAAATATTCCTAGAAAGACCTAGTCCTAGGCCTAGTCTTAAGTTTGTGTTTCATTATATTGTTGTATTGACGTTTATTGAATTTATTCAATTTATAAAAGTTCTAGAAAGGACGTTCATGAACGTTCATGGACGTTCGTTATAAATAACTAAAGTTATACAAATATTCTCTATAGCTCATAAGCAAATATTGAAAGAAACACTAAGCAAATAAATTTACTATTGTAGACAACAGGCGGTCTTTTAGTTAAAGAGCGATCTCTTCTGGACACGTCTTGGTTATGTTGGACAGCTATTAATTACTTTATCTCATCTAGGCGTAACTTGCAAACATTTACACTGAATTATAGCAAGCAGACGACATGTCAAGTACCCACAAAAAATTCAGTCCTATAAAAAAAAAAGACATAGTGCGCAACGTGACAATCCAAGAAAAAAAAATCAAATTAGGTATTGGATTTTCAAGAAAAAAATGTATCAAGTAAGAAGTAATGTACAAATGATGGAATAATTATTAAGCTATGTAACTTATTAAGATTATGAAGCAGATAAATAATAAAAATATAGGTTACTTATATTAAAATGCTATCTCTACAGGATAAGCGGCTTACCAGTTACGGGGTGATCGCTGCTCTGGCGGACCGGGTGAAGTTTTGAATAAAAGGAATAGTGTGCTACTGCAGTTTTATCCGGATAAAAACTTACATACGCACGTCAAAGTGTTATACAAATTTTAGGCGTAAAAGTCTAATATTAAATTGCAGATATTGTTTTCGAACATACCTCTATAATTAATTTCAAATACGCGCGGGCATACCTGGGTATAAATATTTTTCAACTGATTTTTTTGAGGTGTGGTATAAAGAATAATATCTAAAACATATAAAAACTCAAAAATGCGCGTTATCTTAGAGATAAGATCTACCTAGGTCGATTTTTCGCCCTCGAAAACCCCCATATAGCAAATTTCATCGAAATCGTTAGAGTCGTTTCCGACATCCCCGAAATATACATATATGTAAATAAATAAATATACAAGAATTGCTCGTTTAAAGGTATAAGATTCAATCTGCTACAAACAATTTTCGCATATAAAATAATTTATTTTATTGTGCTACACATAACGAAGAAAAAACTACTTTTAATTTCACTGAACGAGTGTGTTGACTGTACTTAAGTTTAGGTACCAAACTTGGCTTAAGACTTAACACGGCACCAAGAACTTCTCAGAGTCAGAGGTGTACGTATTTCTAAAGACAAACCTACAAACATTCTCGGATTTCAAACACAAGTTCGAAGCTCTTAGTCATTAGTCATGTATTTTGCACTAACATGACCTCTCGTCGGTGCGAATAAAAAAATCGCCATGTATTTTTAAGCTACTTTTCAGGACACAAAAATAACTGTTTATTTTCCTGTTTGTAATATATTTGTTGCGCCTGTATTTTTTTTCTGATAGATCAATGATTTTTACATGATATTACTCATGAAGAAAATAAACAGATTTATATGTAATTTTTTACAATATTATTATTTTAACCAAATTTTGCTACATAGCGATTTAAATTTGGTTCATTAAAATCATCATGTGTGAAATTTGTACACATAGCGATTTGTTGCCTAAGTAACATAGTACGAGAGATGATACATAGCGGATTTTAGGGTCTATGTCGGGTAATCCACTCTACAATAAATCGCCATGTGCAACATTATCGCCATCACCCTCGACGAAAAACAAGGCATTTAATATCGTTATGTGCTAAAAATCACAAAGCTATTTTTTTGTTTAGTTCTGTTATTTTTTTGGACAAATGTTGTTCTGTGTTCACATAGCGGAATTTTTATTTTCAAAACTAATAAAGATATAACAAAAATATTTATGTGGGTCGACGGGAAATTTAAAAAGGAATTCAAATATGCCAAAATCAAAAAATCGTAAAAAAACACATAGCGATTTTTTTATTCGCACCGACGCTCTGTTCAGCGACACCAATTTAAAACAATTTGATTCAAACACTTAGATAATTGATTTTAGGGGGCATAAATAAATGTCAGGTAGGGATTGTTACTCGTACTCTTCCTAGCTTTTTTTTGTTAGGAATCCGATGTCCGATTAATTTATTGATCAGAGAGTCCTAAGAAACATTTGGTTTTATATTAGTGTTAGCGTGTTCTTCTACCTAAAGTACATTTTATGTTTATCAATGTATAGACTAGACTGCTTATACAAGAATAAACCTGCAGGTTATTACGCCGCTCATGATCCTAGACTGTATCGGCACTTACCATCAAGGTGAGATGGTATAGGATTGAGGAATTAAATGATTAGGCACTTTTTTTTCAAAACTAAAACAAAAGAAATCTTAATTACGTATATTTCTGATTTCACAAAAAAATGCAAAGGACTTTAGAGCAGTTACTTTTGTGGTTTTACTAATATGCTATCTTTTAACTTTCTAAAGTAAAAGTATACTTTGATTAGTACCTAAATACCGGATTATGCCGTAATATGAAAATTGGATACCTCCTTTACACATAAACTACTTACTGATATGATTAGAAAATAAATAATAATAATATGATAAATATAGATTCCATAAAGTAATTTTACAAAGTCAAAAGCAACAGTGATACAAACCAACACTTCCAACACACAGATAAAAGGGCTCAAATAATGAACAGATCTTAATCAAACGCGATATAAACCCATTCCAAGCCCAAGGGCTGCCATAAAGTTCCGTACAGGCCTCGCAATGGGTTTTATAGGGCAAAATGCAACTTTTATTGTCTACTCGTGATCGAGTGTTTGTATGGACAGATAATGGGTCTAAGGGAGGACTGGCAAATTATCGATAGTCATTTTCCAATCTGAATAAGTCGTCAACTCTCTACAATTTTCATTCCTAAGATATGTATTTAAATATCATTAGAAATCACAAGTGATAATAACACATGTAATATGCTAATTTCAGGTGAGGAATAAAAGCATAGGTAAGTACTTTTTTTTTAATTATTAGTGGATTTATAAGTTTTTGTTTGGCCATAAACTTCATTCCCACAATTAATATTAAACTATTATTTCCTTTGGCTACGTGAGAAGAGAAAGCTCAACGACTTTACTGTGACAATTAACAAAACGCCAACTATGTCTAAATTCCCATAAGTTTAAGGGTTCCTTAATTTAGCTAGTATAGTACCTAAGAACGAAATGTTATAGCTTGAATGCCGCTTTTGATCCCTATTTCGTGCGAATTCTCACCAGTCACCAGCTCAAGCAAATCTACATCCGTGTCTTTCAGCCCCTCGATATATAAGCGGATTTATCCTGCTAAACCTTTTTGACGAAACGAAGCACGATCATCTGCCATTAGCTCCTTCACATTCGAATTCAATAGGCAGTCTTTGATTGATACTAAATTAATCTTTAATTAAATGCAACAAAAATTACACGAAAATATGGCAAAAAAATAAAGCGTTTATTCATAAATATTACTTACAACGCAACATTATCGCCATCACCCTCGACGAAAAACAAGGCATTTAATATCGTTATGTGCTAAAAATCACAAAGCTATTTTTTTGTTTAGTTCTGTTATTTTTTTGGACAAATGTTGTTCTGTGTTCACATAGCGGAATTTTTATTTTCAAAACTAATAAAGATATAACAAAAATATTTATGTGGGTCGACGGGAAATTTAAAAAGGAATTCAAATATGCCAAAATCAAAAAATCGTAAAAAAACACATAGCGATTTTTTTATTCGCACCGACGCTCTGTTCAGCGACACCAATTTAAAACAATTTGATTCAAACACTTAGATAATTGATTTTAGGGGGCATAAATAAATGTCAGGTAGGGATTGTTACTCGTACTCTTCCTAGCTTTTTTTTGTTAGGAATCCGATGTCCGATTAATTTATTGATCAGAGAGTCCTAAGAAACATTTGGTTTTATATTAGTGTTAGCGTGTTCTTCTACCTAAAGTACATTTTATGTTTATCAATGTATAGACTAGACTGCTTATACAAGAATAAACCTGCAGGTTATTACGCCGCTCATGATCCTAGACTGTATCGGCACTTACCATCAAGGTGAGATGGTATAGGATTGAGGAATTAAATGATTAGGCACTTTTTTTTCAAAACTAAAACAAAAGAAATCTTAATTACGTATATTTCTGATTTCACAAAAAAATGCAAAGGACTTTAGAGCAGTTACTTTTGTGGTTTTACTAATATGCTATCTTTTAACTTTCTAAAGTAAAAGTATACTTTGATTAGTACCTAAATACCGGATTATGCCGTAATATGAAAATTGGATACCTCCTTTACACATAAACTACTTACTGATATGATTAGAAAATAAATAATAATAATATGATAAATATAGATTCCATAAAGTAATTTTACAAAGTCAAAAGCAACAGTGATACAAACAAACCAACACTTCCAACACACAGATAAAAGGGCTCAAATAATGAACAGATCTTAATCAAACGCGATATAAACCCATTCCAAGCCCAAGGGCTGCCATAAAGTTCCGTACAGGCCTCGCAATGGGTTTTATAGGGCAAAATGCAACTTTTATTGTCTACTCGTGATCGAGTGTTTGTATGGACAGATAATGGGTCTAAGGGAGGACTGGCAAATTATCGATAGTCATTTTCCAATCTGAATAAGTCGTCAACTCTCTACAATTTTCATTCCTAAGATATGTATTTAAATATCATTAGAAATCACAAGTGATAATAACACATGTAATATGCTAATTTCAGGTGAGGAATAAAAGCATAGGTAAGTACTTTTTTTTTAATTATTAGTGGATTTATAAGTTTTTGTTTGGCCATAAACTTCATTCCCACAATTAATATTAAACTATTATTTCCTTTGGCTACGTGAGAAGAGAAAGCTCAACGACTTTACTGTGACAATTAACAAAACGCCAACTATGTCTAAATTCCCATAAGTTTAAGGGTTCCTTAATTTAGCTAGTATAGTACCTAAGAACGAAATGTTATAGCTTGAATGCCGCTTTTGATCCCTATTTCGTGCGAATTCTCACCAGTCACCAGCTCAAGCAAATCTACATCCGTGTCTTTCAGCCCCTCGATATATAAGCGGATTTATCCTGCTAAACCTTTTTGACGAAACGAAGCACGATCATCTGCCATTAGCTCCTTCACATTCGAATTCAATAGGCAGTCTTTGATTGATACTAAATTAATCTTTGATTAAATGCAACAAAAATTACACGAAAATATGGCAAAAAAATAAAGCGTTTATTCATAAATATTACTTACAACTAAATACATATAATTATTCTTCTTTCACAGAGTGGGTTGTTGGCAGATGAGGCTCCTATGGGTCTATGTAAGCCAGGTAGTTGATTATTTAAACTTATCTACGTAACCTTTTACCGCATGCACAGATGCTATGGATAGCTATTAAAGTTCATTTTTAAACTAATGTTTTTTTTTATTTATAACATAAATTAAGAGGTGAACTCTATAATCTTAGCGTACAGTATAAAAACAATTAATGTATTTTATGTACTTATGGTTTACATAAGTTGTATTTGACCTTTTATTTAATTTAATGGAAAATTGCTTAGGTAGTTTATATTTTTAAATGTATTATGTACAAGTTCAATATTTGTTTTATTTCATTTAAGTTTTCATACGAACATAAAATAATTATGACCAACTTAAAAAAAATAGGTATGAACCTAATCAGTGTCAAATCGTAGTCAATAACATAGAGCCGACGTCATTTATAAACTTGGCTAGAAACTTTTTTACCCACTTAACAAACTTCATTCATTATTTGTGTCTTGTTATTCTTAATTGGCTTAAAAGATCTGAACTTTAAGTTAATTGCATCAATTTTACATATTAATATCGATAAACACATGATAAAGATTTTAGCTAATGTGCATCACTAGTCGAGTAGGTACCCCTTGTTTGTCTTGTGAGCGAAGGAAATGGAAAACCATAAACATAATGAACGCAGAGGTCTGTGACATCACCACGACAAATTGATAGCGATCACTCAAATAAATATGTCGTTACGATTTATTACGCCATCTTATGGCGTTGTAGTGTCACAGATAGTTGCAATGAATATATGCAAAGGGTGCAAGATGGACTCGATGGACTGTGTAGGTAGGTATACATAGTCGTAGTTATTAAAATGTTGGGTTACAGTATCATTAGATAATAAATATACTGTTACGAAAAATCATAATACTTGAGAATATTTATACTAAGCACGTACTATCTTGGTTAAATATAAATGCCGACTGGAAACTCTCCTCAGAGCAAATGATTATCGACAAAAGTCAAGATGACTAAAGAAAGAAAGTGGCTAAAGTAATATAACTTTATTTAAAAGTTCTGTAGGTATTCGGTGACTCTTTATAAAACAAAATACCTATAATTGTACGCGTATTTTTTTCTTTACCATTATTAATTTTCCGACATCTGTCAATTTGTAGGTCATATGCTTAAACAATCCCTACTTACTCATAATCACTCAAAAAATGTCGGTAGGATACATCTCAATCTTCAAAACCCATGTAGTAGTCAAGAATATTAGAAGGAATGTAATAATACACCACAAGAACTATTACGTAATAAACCCAGTCTACTAAGATGATGTAAATGTGAAAAATATGAAGCGGAACGAAATGACGTCTTTCAGTATGCCAATTTAATGACCGAATGCTGGGGTTAATGAAGTCATTACGAGACGTATTTATATTCAGTGCCCCAGTTATCCTGGTAATCCTTCAAGCGCGGTTCGTATTAGATATAAATGTAAAGTAACGTTGACAGAATAAAAACTCCTTTGAACTCCTCATGATCCCGGATCATTAGAGGTGACCGTGTGCAAAGGACGGTTAAACTTTTTTAATAAAATCAGCTAAGTGCGCATTCTCCCCTCCAGATTGGGTATAAATTTAAGTAGAGAATGAATGTCCTAAAAAAGTCCGTGTTTGCAAATAATTTATCTGCTCTGCAAGGGGAAAAGAGTTTTGCATAAATTAGCTGGAAATAAACTTTTCGAAAATGAAAAATCCTGTTTGGAATAAATACACCATTTACCTACTACTGTACCTACTACAAAATCACATCCCAAATTTTTAGTAAGGAAACTACTAGGGTACCCGGTTCAAAAGCATAACTTGTTGTAAATTAAATACCTAAGTATTGTTATTGCTCGTAATAGTCACAATGTTAACGAGTATTATAGATAGATACATATAATGAACCAACTACATAGAATATTTGGTTTCATAACAAGTTCGCTGCTTTTGTGTTTAGATTCCGTACTTAGTTCGTGTTTACACTAAACCACTCCCCGTAATATTAGCTCTTAATGAATAGCGTTGTGTAATTGCTAAGGACTTATAGTTAATGAAGTTCGTTCGATTAATTCAAATTCTGGCTCGAACCAACTTGCCAATTAGCAATGGAACTCAACGGCTGCCGGGCCAAAGCATAACGCCATAATCATTAGCAACCCATTAAGAAAAACAATAGGTACCTACCTACCCTAAGTATTCACAAACAATCGACTGTTTTGAATTATTTTTTTACTTCTATAAATATTGACTAACGCATACCTAACTATTGAAGCTAAAAAACTATAATCATGCAATCTTATATAAGTACCTAATGTATACGAACTATACGAATCTTTAAAAAATGTATCCCCTGATGGTTACCTAACTCGTAAGAACACGTTCCACCATGTTTAATAATGTATTTACAACGGAAATTTCACGGCACTATTGTTATAATATATGCTCCGGAACTTGGAGCGCAGGAATAGCACTTAACAATAGAAGTTGCGGCAAAGTATGTTATATAAAAGATTATTTTCATGCACATGGCAAACTTTGTTCGATTTCCTCGTGGGAGGGAAGCGTTGCATGCATCTAACGCCCGAGCGAAGACACACATGTGGTGCAAGGGACAAGTCTAATGCAACTACAAGTAGTTCTTTGTGCCTGTAAGTACTTCTCTCAAGAACAGTTGAGCAGCGTTGTGGATGGACCCAGCTAGTTTATCGTTTAGATTAAATATTATCATAGTGGAGGCCAAGGGACTTTTCTGTGTATGTACAGTCAAGGAATTTAAATTCCGACCCATTCCGTACTTTGTCACAGTGACAATCAATATGAAAGCCGCTAGAGACCTCATACGGTTGTCACTGTGACAAAGTACGAAATGGGTCGGAATTTAAATTCCTTGACTGTACATAACCTAAAAAAATATTATGTTTCACAAATAAATTTAAAATGAGATGTTTCGATGTAATATAACGGTATGAAAAACGTATTTGAAGTTTGTGTATGTATACCTATACCATACATATCACTTTACTTTATTTTACTTAAGGGAAGTAAAGAGTAGAAAGTAAAAAAAAATTAAAGGATTAATGTTAGATATTTTGAAATAGCAGTAACACGTTATATATTTTCCAATGTTAGCAATATCGCAAGATATTCTGAAAGTTGTGTTGCATTAATTTTGGCCACTTTAGCTGCCAATATCCATTTGATACTCTTTACTTCTGACTGTACACTAGCCTTGGTCCGGAATATCATCCGGTTAAAAAATGCATTACCTAATGTTCGAATCAAATACTTATGCCTATAGTATTTATTTATTTATGAAAGTTTATCCGCTGTCGCATTACAATTGTACCTTGCTAGTCCAAATGGTGTGAAAGTTGGAATAATACGCGACAAATTTCCTTCACAAAGTTTTCATACAATTACCAAGTTTCGCAGTCTATCGTCATTCATTTCTTAGTATGGTAATTATCTTATTTAGCGCGCAAATAAACCACTTAGTAACTTAGTTTGCACTGGCAAAAACATTATCATATTTGTGTACAATTACAAACAATGAAATATACATCGAAAACTTTGATATTAATAATGTAATTTTTCTCTTAAATTTCCGAGAAGGAAAGTAGGTAATTCTCAACTTTCTTATTTCCATCCTATTAGGAAATCAGAACAACGATTCGAATTAAGAGCATCCGATAATCTCATTAACGTCAGTAACGCAAAAAACAAGGAAGTGATAAGCTAATTTTGATAAGAAGTAAGTTGCCAACATAACTTTTGCAAACTGTCCAGGAAAATATAATTGAAAATGTAAGTAGCTACTTTTCAATTTTCACTTAGACTAATTGATGATTCAAAAGAGACACCATTGAGCACTCTGAAACATCTCTTTTCATTACATTCGTTCAACTTTTACAATGAATCAGTTTGAAGTGATGCTTCTGAAAATGTTGTACCTAATTTGAGTGGATTCAGATTTTTGTGGCAAAAATTGTCGTTCCGAATAATTTTCTTAGTAACGTGATTTTCTTTCTTTAGGTACCTAATTAGATTTAATTATGGATAGCCTCGTTTTCGGATTATGAATTAGGAAAACATTTTTAACTACTAAATATATCGTTTTATACATACACGGTTCACTTATTTTCTGCCGAAACACAATTTGCTCCGAGAGTAACTAGGTACTTAATTAAATTTTGAATGTGACAGCCTTTGTTTTGCTAAAAAATAATGTTAGACTCCTATTTTCTCGCTGTCGCTGACTTGACACGTGTAAAAGACATAGCTAATTACTCCGAAAACAATTTGTAAACGAAGAGAACAACATTAGTATGTACTCGTAGTAGTAGGTAGACATAAAGGCTAGGAGAATCATACTGTTTATTTCTAATGCTTGTATTACGAGTAGGTATAACCCCAAAAAGAGGGATGAGAATAGTTTTTAGAGCACCGCACAAAACTGTTCGCGGCGCACAAACCAGTTTTGTCAGTAACACTTGAATAAAAATACGATTATTCAATACAATACACTTTCAATACACTTGAATAAAAATACGATTATTCAAGTGTTACTGACAGAACTGGTTTGCCACACTATAATTCGTATATGGATGGTGTTTAGCAAAAATGAGTCATCCCACATTCATTTTGCAATAAAATGTCAACTTTAAGCGTAAAGTTTTTGAGTTGACATCTTATTGAAAAATTAATGTGGGTTGACACATTATTACTTAACAGCATCCATATATGGATGGTGTTTAGCAAAAATGAGTCATCCCACATCCATTTTGTAATAAAATTTCAACTTTAAGCGTCAATTTTAAGAGTTGACATCCTATTGAAAAATTAATGTGGGTTAACACATTATTACTTAACAGCATCCATATATGGATGGTGTTTAGCAAAAATGAGTCATCCCACATCCATTTTGTAATAAAATTTCAACTTTAAGCGTCAATTTTAAGAGTTGACATCCTATTGAAAAATGAATGTGGGTTAACACATTATTGCTTATCAGCATCCATATACCTACTGTCATTATTAATGTGTAAAAACATCATTGAATGACGAAATTATGAGGCGCAAAATATATCTATCCTATAAGATTCTTATCTATATATCTAAATCTATTTGGAATCCTTCCATCATTCCACTATCCCTCAATGAATAATATATCGAGGTAATGAAAAACCTACATTACCTGCTCGTACCGATGGCAGGGTATGGTTAAATTTTCTGCCACTCCGTCCGTTTGTGGTAAACCTGTACAGAACTACCCGTTTAGATTTATAGGGTTTTCATACGAGATTTACGACTGTCATTTATTATTCAGTATCTGCGGTACAATCAGATTTATGACACACTTTTGGGTATGGTTTTATTCGAATAAATAAACTATTTCGTTATTAACTTGTAAGATAAAGATTTTAAGTCATGCATTAAAATAATAAAAAGTTGAATTTTATAAAAAACAATTGGTAAACATTTAAATAAATTTCTAGATAATATTAGACACTATTAGGTATGTATCGCGTTCGGTACATTATGTTCTCGGTCAACTTGCGTTTTTTGAAAAACAAATTATAGCTAGCCTTCAATGAATGTAGTACTAGGTATGGTGCTTTACACACACTAGTCTACCATCTCCTCAAAACACAAATAACAAATAAGTTTATTTATAGCTAGATAAACTTCAACAAAATTTAACTGTTGAACAAGCTGGTTTTCCCCATACGATTTCTTTCAGCACTATCACTTATTAACAAGGTAATACATGAATAACTATGGTGAGTCTTACCAAAAAGTTGCATAATATATAATATAACCTTTTTTGTTTAAAAATTTTTAGGAATTATTTCTTACGTTGACACTTTTTTCGTAACTCTAATATTTTTCGCACAAATTAAAAAAAAATGGGTGACCGGGACATATTTCATGTTAAAAGGATGGGTTTCGTCAGGGGAAGAGGATGTGAATATTGTATGCGTAAAACACCATACCCAAAGGTATCGTAGTATATTAATTGAATGCTAACTATAATTTGTTTGTCTTCCCCATACATTAGAACATAACTTGACCGAATCAATGTTCACTAATAGAACTTCGTAGACAGAGCATTGACGTATCGTCATGTGATACCGGTAATTACAAGTCATGTTTAGGTGATTGATGATGATCTGATTCAAGTGACCTGTCTTGCTGTATCCATTATTATCAGGCTGTCCGGGGTTGGTATAGTTTACGAGTTAAAGGATGACTCACGTTAAACCGGGCCGTGCCCGGGCCGAGGCGTCAACATGTCATTTTGATCAGGTAATCACGTGGTGTTTTCTATAGAAAACGAAGCGCCGGAAGCTCCGGTCCGGCCCCGGCCCGGTCTAGCGTGAGTCATTCTTAACCCCTTTTTTAGTTTAAGTTGATATGTTACATTTGAAACAATGAATAAAATAAACATCAAAGTATTGATTTTATTTGTCTGTCTATTGATATAAATACCAACATATTACATTTGTTACAGTAAGATGTCAATTCTGAGAGAATTGTTCGAGGAAATTAAAGTACCAACTTGTGGCACTTTCTGTTGAGATACGTATTCGCCAACAAAGGCAAGCACTCAATAAGCTTGTCATGGACTAAGTGCACCGTGGGTCTGCACTTATGAACCGGAGTTCCCAGGAGACAATGTCCTATCTGTGGAGCAATTACGGTAATATGTTGTCTACTTAGAACAAACAACAACTAGAAAAGCCTTATGTTGCATTTCCGTACAAATGTCTGCCGAATTTTGCGGGAAGGTGAAGAAGTAACATGCAAAAAAGATCTACTTCGAAACCAAAAGCGACACATGGAAATTATAATAAAAATTGAAATATTCTTATTTTAACCCAAAAAATATTTGTGAAAATTATAACGCATGGATATTTCTTTACACGACTTTTTTGCACATTGTGCAAGGTTTTTGACATAGGGGTGAGTTACTGAAAGGCTAGTCCAGTTATCTATGGTCTATAACAATATAATTTCAAGAGCTTTTATGAACTAATGACCTAATAACATTTGTTCATCATCATCATCATCATTTCAGCCATACGACGTCCACTGCTGAACATAGGCCTCCCCTTTGGACCTCCATTCGTACCGGTTGGAAGTGACCTGCAGCCTTAACAAGGTCGTCCGTCCATCTTGTGGGTGGACATCCTACGCTGCGCTTGCTAGTCCATGGTCTCCACTCGAGCACTTTTCGACCCCATCGGCCATCTTCTCTGCGCGCAATGTGGCCTGCCCATTGCCACTTCAGCTTGCTAATCCGGTGGGCTATGTCGGTCACTTTAGTTCGTTTGTCGTTCGTCGATCTCCTCATTTCTGATTCGATCGCGCAGAGAAACTCCGAGCATAACATTTGTTATAATACACTAACTGTATAGCAGGGGGTGACCTTGGTAACACCATCCGGAAACCTTGTCGGCGACCTTTACAAGTTGGCGCTTCGAAACCAAGATAGAGCAGCTTGAGAAAGGTTAAGCGTGTTAAGTATAGGTATGTAGTTAGTATGGGATATATCAAAATCTACAGTATTATATAAGGCACTACTTAAGTCTAAGAGCACAAGAAAAGTGAGATTCCCATCCTAAATATTGACATCATATATCTGGTGAGAATTCGCCCATACGAACTTTTTTTCAATACTTAAAAAACTGGAAAGATGGAGACATTTGTTGTCTAGAAGATGTTTTATTACGGGATGTGAGATTACCACGGCCGTATAATCATGAGCATTTCTACATTTAGGCTACATTCACTAATACCATTCGTTCGTCGTAATAAATAATCGCCCTCTTTGAAACATATCACAAAAGTACTAATCAAATGCGAAAAATCAGATGAATCCCACGTTACGTTATATACGTATAGTCATTGATAATATTGTACCTCGTTCTGGAATGACTATTTAAAAACAATTCATCGCAATTATTGAAAATATGATGTGGGCAAGTTACTAAAGCTGCTTCTTAGTCTAACATCCACCTTTGTATCATTTTAATACCTATATTTATTTGTGATAACTTGCCATGATGTTGGAAGTTATGCTTTCTTTAGCCGATCGTACAATGTAAGTATAACAACATATTGTCCCATGTTGTGTCAGCTCGTTGACATGCAACGCGCGATGTTCTCCAATTTATGTGAATGTTTGCAGAAATATATGGCGTTGTACGTACACTGCCCTAATTTACGAAGTGGAATTTTGGAGAAACCGAACTAAATGATATTCATATATTCATTATTAAAGTTGTCACTACCTATTAAGTGTTTACGTCATAAATAAAGATCTAAGAATAATCAATATATATTTTTTAACAAAACTTATAAACTATTATAGTAGTATATATTATAGTATTATAGTAGTAGGGTAGTATTATACCCTATAATGGACGTGGAACCAGTAATGGGACAAAAGAACATAATTCCTCTAAAATAAGTATCTAAAAGTAGTTTATAAACACTGGCTGTATATTATCATAAATAAGAGTCCTAGAGCTGTTTCAGTTTGAAGTTTCATTAAATTTGGTTGCTTTTTAAGAAATTGGCGTCAACCCAAAAGTTATCGTGTCACTGAAAAAAAAATACCACTACGAATTCTTAACAACTTCGCTAAGAGAGGTGAGTTAATTTATTAAATTTCAATTAATTAATACTTGATGAAAACTAGAATGTGTTTTGTTAATTGCATTTACCATGAGATAAGGTATACAACACACTATGTTGTGACTCCACAGATGTAAAAAAATAGTGGTATTTGGCCCAATCCCATTATAGGAGCTGTAAAACTGCGTACCTCCTATGATGGGACAATTGACAGAATGATACTTGCCATGCCATAATTTCATGTTTAAACAATACAGAAGTAAAATGTAGTTACGAAATATGTCAATCAGGAGGTATTCTCGGACTTCGGATAGATTAATATCCTTTTTCCAAACTTTTATTTAACTTGCCCTGTTAGTTAGTGTGGGTCCAATCTTGGTAGCTGAATTTGAGCCGCTTTTCGATTTCCGATTCAGTTGAAATTTTGTGTAAGTACGTAATTAAGTATGTAAATCGGATGATAATGCAATATTATGATAACATGGACCTAATCTGATGATGGAGACAGGAGGTGGCCATGGGAACTTTATCGCAATAAACCCTTACTAATTGTGTTTGGGTATATTAGAATTGTCTCGATGGATCTAATACAATAATAATTGGCTGTGGAAAGAAAAATACATTCAGCAATAAAGCTTATACCAAAAATTGATTTTTTTTCCCTAACTTATTCCCCATTTCAATATTTTATACTGATATAGCAATGTCCATTATAGGGGGCCCATTACTGGATCCACGTCCATTACCGGGGGCCCATTACTGGAGCATTGGTGTCCATGACTGGAGAAAAAAAGCATAGTTTTAATTTGTTAAATATGTGGAAACTAATTGTTGTATCTTTGATACAACACGCCTAAAACATGAAAGACGGATAGGACTTTCATCTTTTAACACGCTAAGCGGTAGACCATTTACATGTATACGGGAAATATCATAAATACTCCAAATTTCCTCTTAAATGTCCCATGACTGGTGCTGTTACTATATTAAAGTTAAGTATAAACCAAATAAATAAAAAGTAATTAAAAAAAAAGTTAAAGAGTACAATAATCAAAATAAATAAGTTGCTCCTGAAAGTAGAACTATAGAAAACTGATGCTAAGGTAAGTACCTACTTTTGCGCCTAAGAAGCCCCTTTTTTATTACAATTTATCTTATTTATTTACAATTATCTTACATAAAACATTACAAAACATTACAATTAATAATAACATTTTATTAAATATATTCCTACATAATTCAGTAGGTAAGCGATTGAGCCAATGACCCGTGGCCATGGAAGAACTCGTCAATGGTATAGCAAGCCATTTCTAGTAGGACGGTTTTAAGTTTGCGGACAAATAATAATATTTATTTTAAATATTTTAAATATATTTAAATATTAATTTTACTACTTATGAACTTGCAGTTTTGTCTGTGGTACAGTCACCTGCAATAATATGTTACACAAGGAAGTCCGCAAACATATCTGATACGATCTTATTTGTGGAGCCATAAGAGCGTGTCACATATTTTTGCGGCCTTCGAAGAGTAACATATTATTGCGGGTGACTGTACTAGCGAACAAGGACGCAAAATTTTAACCCATGCACACTAACGTATGAAATTTAGAAAGTACAGTTATTAGGCAAGCTTAAGAACGGGGATTTTTTTGGCGCAGGTACCTACCTTATTTTTATATCTATTCATATAACGCTTGGGTACTTTGAAACCTTTTAGAATATTATTTTAAATTCGAATTAAAAAATATATTTGCCTTTAATTTTCACATAAAGCGTAAATGAAAGCTACGCTGAAATATGGAAATTTATATTTTTTATCGTCACTAGTACATCTATTCTAACATCAAATCATTCTTAAAAAAGTGTGAAAATAATATGATTATTTGTATTTTGTGTATGCATATGAACATTATAAACCTATGTTAAAAATTTCATGAACTTGGTGATGTCGACAATTAGGTACGACGTTTCTCTATTTATAGCATTATAGTAAACTATAATATTTGGTATGCAGCTCTCAGCGGACCGAAAGCAAATCAATTAATAAAGTTTGGTATACGAACCATTCCCCCACGGTACGATGTGTTTTCATTTGCTTGTCGCATCCAGAATTTGTGTCTATTCAGGAAGAACACACTGAAGCAAGAACAAAATCGTATTTCCAAGGGATTGTAACTAAGTTATATTTTAGTCTTGAAATAAACTATCTTGGGGCTATTGGCTACAAATGAATCATCTTTTGATTTGAAATCAAGCGTCAATTGATCAGATTTTTTTTTATAAAAGTGTATTTTTTATTAGTTTCTTGCTGTGTAACTTTGCTTGTTTATTTATCTTTAATGCTTAGTAAAATCAAAAATTAGTAGGCACCCAAATAGTAGTAAAATCAAATAAATTACAACTAGTCTACCATTGGCTAATATGTTCCACCCTACCTAACTTTAGGTATTTACTTCTGGTAGATTTAAAAATAATATAGTATCAAGTAGCAACACCTAGACACTGGTGAAATGGTCCCACCACTGGACTGGAGTCATAATTTTAAAAGAATGAACGAATATCACTATGACTATATTTTACTCACCTTTTTTTACGAATCTAAACTTAAACACGCTTAGTCAATCCGTGCTTCGTATTATATTATTGGTTACATCGGTTAGTTATCATAAGGGTAAACTAACCGCGTGTGATTATATAACAAACTAAGACGTAACTAACTTACGACACCTGGCCGTAAAATAGTCACAGCAAAAAATAAATCAATCACCATCTTTCATAGTCCCTTAACGTCTCACTTGATCCGAAAAAATGCAAAACGAATACCTTCTCTTCATTCCATACAAACCAACCCCCAGGCGTGAGGCTGAAGTGACGGGCAGTCTACCGCGTGAGCCTTCGCGGGCGGACGTCGACAAGCCTTCGAGCGTAGTCGCTGCCTACGCCGTAGGCGCGCTGAGAGACGTAATAATGCACTAGACAATTGAATTTAAAAACCGCGACGGCAGCCTGCCTGATTGAGCCCAGTGGACTAGATTTTTTTCTCTTAGTCGGCACGTGAACTACGCTGACTTTTTGTGAATGCTTATAAGTGTAGGACTTTTAATGGCAATGCAACAAACAAATGGGTTTTTGAAATTGTGGGTAAGTGAACTTTTAATTAATAAGATACTTTTATGAGCAAAACCAGAAATAAAATTTGATAAGATATTCAAACAGTAAGTGTAATAAAAAAAAAATTAAATATTGAAATGGAACGCATGATTGACAATGTTATTAATGTCATTCTTATTGTTACTGTCTGTACCGCGTTAAAACACCGTTTTTGGATATAATTATGTAATATGATATTGTGTTTATTATACTAATAAAATATATTCTAGTAGTAATAATCCTTCGTTGTGATTTACGAAAAAGTTTTATTGTATTTACTATATTTTAAAAGTACTTAAACATCGATGTGACTCTAAAAAGTGTTAGTGCGGAATTGGGCATTTTATAATAATATTGTTTCCTATTTTCTATTCAAATGATATTTATATTTTTAAATATTTCAATATAAAGACTAAAATTATAGTTACAAAGCGTGATTTTGGCAGAAATTATAACTTTTTACAAGCTTTTTATGAACTTGCAATGTATCTATATAACTAAATTTGTACGGGTAAATTTGCATATGTAAGCCGGGTGACAATGTAATATTATGATACCACCGACCTTAGTAGAATTGGTAGGTCTCAAATCGAAATCAGATTTTTAATATTTGAATGCCGCTCCAGCAATATAAAACCGGTCGTTAAACTCGCAACCCGTTAATACCGAAAGCATTATAAGCATTTTTCATATTCAAATTATTTTCATATCACAGCCGATTTCCTTCTCGCAGAATGTAGACGAGTCATGGAATTAGACGCAGCTTGCAACATTATTAATGAATTTCCGATATTGCTTCCTACGAATTTAATATTCTACTTCAGAATTTTGGGAGCGATTGTATCTCACGGGCTTATTCCTTGGATTTTTTAGGTTAAGTAGATTTATTTACGTAATAAAGCATCATGATTTGATTACGTATTATATTAGGTTGATTAATATATTTCTTAACAGAGTAATATTAAATTACTCTGCTTGAAATATTACTTTTAGAAGTAATTAAAAGAGTAAGTAAAGAGAAATATTGAAATGGATTTTGGAACAGGCATTTTAGTATAAGGCGGTTTTCATATTGGATTCTCCTGCGCAACTTCCTGCCACTACTGAGTTACTGACGCTCAAATCTGAAGCAGATCCGCCGTCACACATGAGTCTTCCTAGCGATACCTGTGGCCTATTTTATAAAGCTACAAGTTACAATTTACAAGCGGAAGTCTCGGTCTAACACATAGGGTTAGAAAGAGACTTCCGCTTGTAAATTGTAACTTGTAGCTTTATAAAATAGGCCACTGACCTTGCCCACCGGACGTGTATCAGTCGGTCGTTCCAAGAACGCCCTCTCGTCCCAGCCCGATCCTCTCTCATTCTGAGTAGGTGACCGAACCAGCGAAGTCTGTGGGCTTTCGTTTCGCCGATGATATTGGATAGTATGTAAACTGTCTACTATAAATTATTCTATCAACATAGGATCTGCGCCTCTCGAGAATAATATCCGAACACCTAGACATTGCGACGTCTCAGCCTAATTCGATATGTTCGATCGTAACGCCTTACTCGTCCTTGTCACATATAATCTAATACAAGAACATCGATAACATCATTTTGTAGAATTGACGTGAGCCAAGGTTTCTTTAAGTATAGGTATATAATTATTTTAGAGTCTGTTCAGAAAGTGAAGAGTCGTGGAATGTATTGGGCCCCATACATTCCACGACTCTTCTGACTCTACTTTAATTATTTCATTTGCAATCGTATGACACAAAGTAAGTAGGTTGTTTTAAAAAATTGTCAGATAGAGATATCAATCCGGGTTTTTTATTTCTATTCACCGCAATACCTGCACCTCGGTTGATATTGTGTACGCTTAAATGAAAATGTATTTTTATTTTTGATAGCATACACAATCTATGGATTTAAGTACCTATGTAAATATTTATGCTAGCGTAAAACCCGTTTCAAGTAAAAACGCTATTTCCTTTGTTATTTTCACCGTGGTTTTACGGAAAACTAGTTTTAACAGGGATTTTTAGTCCAAACTAGTTTTCGCAAAAGCTACTAAGGTTTTGATAGCTTTGAAGAGTTTTTGTACTTATCGTTCCACAGCCAAACAGCTCAAAATGTGAAGGAATCATTATACAATGTTGTGTAAGATAGCAAGTATTTATTTTATTCCATCTGTATAATCCAAATATGAGAATTGTTAACTTAGGCAATAGTTAGCAGGATAACTTAAAATATTTAAGTCACGCATGAAGCGCTAGAAGTTTGCAGACTAATAAATGGGTGCGAAAACTTTGCTTTACTTTTGTTTATTGTCTACTATGAATAACAAGAAAAAGAAAATAACACATTAGTCACAAAATTCACAAACGATTTAGTAGTTTGCTGACTGTCTCGTTTTTAAGTTTTAAAACACAATACAACTTACTCAAAAATATGTCCCATAGTTCTTAATTCACTGACATTCGAGTTATGGGACATATTTTTGAAATGATTTGTACACCCATATTTTTACAGTTGACTTGTACCTACACCAACAACTAAGCCACTGCAATTCACAACTATGTAAAAAAACCGGCCAAGTGCGAGTCGGACTCGCGTTCCAAGGGTTCTGTATATTACACAATTTTTAACAATCAGTGCCGGATTAAAATATTTTGATGCCCTAAGCATTTCTAGATGCCCCCTCTCCCTAGGGTCATCAAGGTTACATTGATTTTTTGGTAAATTGAGAGAAATTCATTGCCGCATTACAGCTGAGAATGGAAATCAGTCACATCATTTTATCACGGAAGTTGACAGTACTGCAGCAGTAACGTTGCAACAGAGTAATGTTGCTGCAGTCGCCACCCGAATGTCACCTTTATCATACCTTATAAAGATATTGAACACGCGAGCGAAGCGAGCGCGAAAATTTTTCGATATAAAAACGCAATTTTACTTTTAGTCCCAACCAGGTGCGAATCCAGGATTTCATACAGAGAAGGGATGGGACAGTTTTCTATCAGCCTAGCTTCGCATAGGGCTCGATATTTAAGGGTCTCAGCGAGGTTGTTTTCGTGCATAAAATATGCAAGAAAGCAGAGCTTGGAATTGAATTGGCGAAGTGTGAGAAAGGCAGTAGGCCCAGCTGCGAAAGAGGAAAGCTTGGATTTGGATCCACGCCCAAGTTCAACTTTGCCGTAAGGCAGAAGGCCTCGCATAAGACCTAACGCCGAACCGCAAAAGAGTGGGTTTAAATCGAATCTATGCATGTAATCACGACTCTTCTACTGCTACCGATTGTTTCCCAAAGAATTACGCGCCATTATTTTTGCAAAATTTAAATATTTAAAATTATTATCTTTTCAGAAAATTATCACCAATTACTCTAAGAAAACTACTACTCTAAGTAATCCGGCACTGTTAACAATGTATTTTTTATGTGAAACGTGAGTGAAATCTCTTTAAAAAATCCGTAGGGGTCGGATCAAAAACTGTAATGAAGTCCGACTCACGCTTGACTACATTTCTAATAGGTTTTCCTGTCATCTATAGGTATAGACCTATTTTATGTATTTTTTTCAAAATTTTAGACCTAGTAGTTTCGGAGATAAGGGGGGGGGGATGGTCATTTTTTGCCTATTTTCTTGAATAACTTCTAAACTGTTTATTTGAAAATTATAAAAAAAATATATTTGAGATCCTTACAGTAAGCTCTTTTATTTGATATGTAACATGATATAGTTTGAAAAATTTAATTTTTTCATTTACTCCTCAAAAGTGGCCCCCATGTTTAAAATTCTTTTGTTTACGTTACATGTCCGTATTTGGGTCACAAATTTACATATGTGTACCAAATTTCAACTTGATTGGTCCAGTAGTTCCGGAGAAAATCGGCTGTGACAGACGGACAGACAGACAGACAGACAGACAGACAGACAGACAGACGCACGAGTGATCCTATAAGGGTTCCGTTTTTTCCTTTTGAGGTACGGAACCCTAAAAACCTACTTTTCTTGTTACGGGGATATAAAAACTTAACTTTTATCAAAAGTGGTTTAGTGCTCAGAGCTTAGTAAGTCTTATGCCCTAACTTCAGTTAGTACGTAAATCTTGTGTTGCTACTGTAACTCGTCGAGCATAAACGTAGTCGCATGGGAGCCCATTTACTCGTAGAGTGAGAGGAACATTTTAGCCGTTTTAGTCGGTACATTTCCTTGAAGTGTACTTTCTTAGACCATTTTCGGATGAATAGTTTCTTTGACCATTTCTCGTATTGAGCAAATAACTAGTTTGTTAATAACATGACATTTTAGGTACCTATACACTTTATTGTTGTGCATTTTGAGTAAATATTTTAGATGTTTGTATTCCATCGTTTGTAATGGCTTGAGATATAAATAATTATGAAATTCTGGGTCCTGGTTAGTCTCTCTGAGGTGTAATTCAATTAGTTATGAAGCGATTGTGTACGTACGGCTGCTACGTCGTTAGGTATATTCCTTTTTCTTAAACTAGGCTTGCCTGTGTAGCAGTGTAAACTTGAATTTCTTACGGCCACTACCATGGTTAGCAGTACAATTTGACACTTGGTTAACGGTTTAACCGGTTAACTCCGGGTTAGTGGGGTGGTGCAAGTTGCGCTTAGGAAGGCTTACACATGTACTGTTTTTGTTTATTTTCTTGCTACTCTCAACAAATACTGAATTAGTACAGGTTTTCGTATTTATTTCCAAAAACACTCGTCGAAAATTCACATTATACACATTGTACGCCACATCCCAAGTACAGAGTAAGAATAAACGGGGCAGTTTGTGTGTAACTATGTGAGTTGCTTGAGCCCGGCAATTTGTCACGGAGCTGTTCTCAACTTTAGCTGTTTTCCTGTTCCATTCTAGTAAAAGTCTAGTCAAATAAAAACTTACGTTGTAAGTACCTATTATAATTAATTTTTTTAGCATTAAGCTACACGAGAAGCTTTTTAGAATTAATAGGAGGAGTATTTAAGTAACAACCAGTATACATAATTTAATAAACCTCTACAGTACTTACCCACTGTCTATAGTTTAATTTAGTAGGCCCTATCCGGATACTGATATACAAAATTTTGAACAATACCCCAAATACAAGAAACCAATTTATGGAACTAATCACGTCAAATAATAGTGTAATCGTATACCTAGATTTCATTTGTTTTGTGTTATAAATTAATTTTGTTTTTCAAAAGTAATTAAATATCTTATGCCTAACTATCTAAGGACTTTTGAAAACCAAAATGAATTCGATATTATTATTCAGATAAGATTTTTATAGAGATTGAAATATAAAATTCACTGAAGAGTATACAAGCCGCGCAAATTCATCGGTAAGCCGACACTCGTATTTATTCATCACGAAATTCCTAAGTGGCTGAAAGTTTGTGCATCGTAAATATCACTCATCAATTTTGTACATTTTTTACACAGACATAAAAGTTTGTTTATTTTTTGTTCAAACTATACCTTTATTACTATACCTTTTCATTACCTATTTTTAGTTTCATTCAATGTTGATATTTTACATTATTTTGAAGGTATAATATTTGTAAGGAAGTAATAATTTAATTAGCACATATTTGTTCATATCATGTTACTTTATTTTTAACAGAGTAAATTGTTGTTCACAGATACGAGATTCCGGAAATTAATTTTAACAAAAATATGAAGGTAGGTAAAAAAAACTGCGATTTTACGAAATAACCAACGTTCCAAACCTGAATCATTTAGGACGAACATCGGAATTTAAGGTAAAAACAATGAAACCATATCGTGGTAGAGCCGTTCGTATAATTAAAGGTGTACAAAATGCAAGAGTTTAGTGTTATACGTTGTTTGAATATAACATACCGGTCTAATTTAATTCATTAAGTAATTCAGTGTCTGAATCTAAATGGTAATTTATCACCACCCACTGTAAGCCTGTCGAGTCTGTATAATTTCTCTAAGGACAAGCCGAAATGACAATAATGTTGTAAGTTTATTCCGAGGCGAATAAATGAGGGCTCGTCGCTCTTAGCTAAAAGTTTCGAAGTCATAACCGCTTGTTACCTAATATGGCTAAGCCAAAAATATCTAGAAGCTATGGTTTTAGTATTCTTGTGTAGGATATATAGCCTCGTAAGACCCAGGGCAATTTTGGCGCTGAATTTGGAACTTTCTTTTATTTCTATACGAGTTCAAAACTCGAATTTAATTTGTACCTGTATTAGTACACGGGGACTTACGAGAATATTGGTCAATTGTAATACCTACAGAGTTCAATTATGAGCTTTCAAATTTTAAAACTTTCAAATTTTGAACACATACCCGATACCTTAATAGGTATCAGGTATGGTATACAAATACCAGTAAATATTTTTAGCGGGGATATCGAGAATTTATTTTATTTACCTTTTGTTTCCGACGTTTTGACACAGATTACACTGGTCTTATGCTATAGGGTCAATTATGAGTACCTATCTATACGGCTGCCATGAGTTGGCCTTTGTCATTTACTCATAACTCGATCGCACCAATACATCAGTAAACGTCAAATGTCAACTCGTTGTAGCCGTAGTAATAGTAAGCATATAATTGAAATAACTTTTTATCATTTGTTTTTGTAGGTAGATATAATAGAAATACTGTCTGAAAATTTCAACCCACTTAAGTATCTATTACGGTTCATGAAATAAAACCCAGTGATAGGCTGACAAATCGAAGCAGGTTTAGCATGGGTTTCATTTGTCACTTTTCAAGTAAAGAACCTGAAATAATCTTTTTAGCAAAGTTAACGATTTTTTTACTCTCTAACGGTTTAAAATTACTTAAGATATTTAAATAATACTTAAGTACTGATAAGTATAAACCTTTGTATAACATTATTATGAATTGTAATAATTTTGTACACTGATTGAGAGCTGTGAATATAATAGTATTTTATACAATCGTGATATAATAGAGAGCTTTTCAGTCGAGTACCGTGTTTAGGCAACGAAGCTTGCTAAGTTGCCTAAGTCAGGTACGAGATTGAAAAGCTTGATTATATCACTATTGTATACAATACTTTTTCTACGAGCCAACATAAATAATACTTTAAACTAGTAGAATCATACAAACAAACCAAACCAAAAGTATACACAGCTAAAATACGCAAGTCCCCGCGATACCTTCATACTGGTACGCGCCCCCGCCGCCGCGCCATCGCGTTGGTCAACGACATCTTCTCGTAACTCATGAGGCCCTGGTACTTGCTCCGCGCTAAGTTAAATTTTTAGACAGTTGTTTTCTCGATTTTGGCCACCGTAGCCTATGGAGACTAACAAGCAACACTAAGTGGTTTTCGTAGTCTATGGATGTTGCTATTTTAAGGGTGTCACATGCGCGTTCCTGATTTATGAACCAATTGTTTCTACTATACAACCTAAAATAAATAATTAATTTGAGCTTTGGTTTTGTTTCGTCCTGTTGATCGCGGAGAGCTGTGATTGGTCAATTTCATTATAGTTGACTAAACTGTATCGTAATGAATATTATAGTTGAGTTGGGAGCCCATACATTAAAAATACCCAATAGAAGTTTGGTATAAGAAATCTTAATTCAAGAATTATAGTCGACGAGT
Organism: Cydia fagiglandana; assembly: GCF_963556715.1. Lineage (NCBI taxonomy): Eukaryota > Metazoa > Arthropoda > Insecta > Lepidoptera > Tortricidae > Cydia > Cydia fagiglandana. The sequence goes on along the minus strand of NW_026946796.1, from coordinate 30,742 downwards.
AGGAAAAATTATTTACCCACCAGCACAGATTATTTATTATTTAAGATTAGAGTAGAGTAGAGTAGTCAAGTAAATTAAATACATTTCTATCGAATTATATAACCTACAATTAAATTACAAATTAACGGAATACAAAGCACCTTCTAAAAAATTTGCTATAGTTTTATTAACTTTCAACTTCTTAACTTCGAATATTTGACTTCACATAATTTAAAATAGCAATGATTCACAGATTTTATAGAAAACGTTTAATAGAAATAAGTTAACTTTTAATTAGAAATTTACTTTCAAACCTTCAAAATTCGTTTCGGGGGATTTCGGGAGTGTTCATTTCAATTTACGATGAATGTCTGCTATTTTAATAATTACTTGGTTAATAACAGATTTACTATTATTGCACGTAGATATAATGAGTGAGACGCGCTCGGACTTATTCCTAATAGGTATTCTGTTATACTTATTATAATATTTATTTTATACTTATATATGTTTGTTTTTTTGAAACGGAATTTGCTTAACTAAATTGCAAACCGTTCAACACCAAAAAAAGTAAGACAATGTTGCCACTTTTTACTGCCGCGTCTTGTATTTATGTAAAAATAAGTAAATGAAGGTACTTTATTAAATCGTAATCGTATTAAGTAATAAATTACCGTGATTATTTATCAAAAGGAATTTACTATTTTACAAACAAATTATTGCAGTGGCAACATTGTCTTACTTTTTTTGGTCTTGAATTACGTTTTGCAGTAGGTATAACTACTTATCTGAAGGGCGGGCGGGCGGCAACAAATCTCTTTAGAATCAAGTACACATTAAACTTTGGGTCTCCGTTAACTTTCTGGGAAACTTTCAACCACTTTATCGTAGAGAAACGGTAACAATAGGGGTTGGAAACTAACAAATGGGTATTCGTTGGAGTTAAATGATGGGGAAACCTATGGTAAATCCAGGTCTCTTGTTGTGCAAATTCATGCTGAGATAAGATTAACGTGAGTTTTCAATTCAATAGCTACAATAGGAAAAACAACACGTTTTTGTTCCAATTTTTTCTGTGAATTAATCAAAATCATTGAATGAAATAGAGAACTTATGGTTAGTTAAAATGTCGACTGCTATAATAATATTACGACCGGATAATTGGGTCGGACCAGGTATGATGACGGGTTAATTTCATTTCTCCATAAAATATCTACGAAAAAAAGCTACATACCTACAGCAAAAACACGTAGATACAAGCAAGAGAGAGAGTAGTACATAACGGGGCGAGGCGGAAAATGAATTAGAGATTCACTAGATATGAAATTGTAAAGATATGTGACGTTCCACGGCAAAAGGTACCTTATGGCGGCCGCAATAATATTGGAGCGGCATTAATAATAGCGTAAGCGCCAACCGCCATAAGGTACCTTTTGCCGTAGAACGTCACATATCTTTACTATTTCATATCTAGTGAATCTTTAATTCATTTCCCGAATCGCGCCATAAATCTGCGCGGCACTTATGTCCTTTTGTTAGGGTTCCATACTCAACTAGGACAAGGTACAGTCAGCAGCAGAAGTTGCTAAGCTGGCGAAGTGTTCAAAATTACCTAGACACGCTCTTATTCTCTTAACAATAAAGTCGCCTCATCGTACAAATTGGTACAACGGTTGAAATTGAAATTGAAGAAACAATATAGGTACCTATTCTTCATTAATTTTCCTACAATAGTTGCCTTTCCCTTTGAAGTATAAAAAGTGTTGGCAGCCTAGCGGTACGGACACGAAACTTTCAATCCAGAGGTCGCGGTTTCAAACCCGGTTCGTATCAATGAGTTTTTATATAAAGACTACCAACAATATTTAAAAAACATAATATCATCTTTTTCGCTTTGTAATGGTAATTTGGCCGATCAAAGTGGCTACTTAACCCTTAAAAATGTTTCCAATTTATTCGCCCGTCCATCTCAGGTTGGCAACGGGCTGGATAAATACCTAAACAAAATCACCTCGGTATATTTCATTTACCTTAGATACTATTATGCTTAGTCGATGCTGGAAAATATCTTATTAAGAAATATTCAACAAAAAACCTAACGTAATTAATAGGTCGGAATTAATGATGAAAGACGTCCTAAAAATATGGTATTTGTATATTTTTTTGAATAATTTCTAATACAATCTGTTTAGGAGGGGGCGTTAAGCCAGGAAATCAAAAAAGAACAAAATATAAGGCGTGCCGCGCGAAACTTGAGACAGATGATTTGACGATTGCGTGGGTTTTAACGTTTTACCTCAATAATTCTGAAAATACACTTTTGATTATTTGCTAAAATATTTTATACTAAAATTATACTGCTATGATATGCTGGGTAACGATGACCAATTGAAAATAAACGAAAATTAGACATGTTTTTGTGATTTATTTATTACGAAATTTTGCCTTTTACGGTTTGACTTTAATAAATATAGTATAGCACTTGGTTAAAACGCGTAAAAATTTAATATAAAAACTTTAATTTTACGTTAGCTGCAAAAGAGGACGGAAGCATAAGCATTGAGTAAATAAAACCGGCCAAGTGCGAGTCGGACTCGCGCACTAAGGGTTCCGAACCCTTATGCAAAAATCGGCAAAATAATCACGTTTGTTGTATGCCCCACTAAATATTTATTTTGTTTTGTTTTTAGTATTTGTTGTTATTTATAGCGGAAATATATCATCTGTACCTACCTAAATATTTCTATTGTCAAGCTATCACGGTCCATGAGTGACAGACAGACGGACGGTCAGAAGGACAGCGGGGTTCCCGTTTTTACCCTTTGGCTACGAAACCCTAAAAATAAAAATGTAGGATGTTTCTCTAATACCAGTCAGTGTAGATTGTCAGAAAATCGTAAAGCTATTATAAGATCAAACAAGAAAATTGAATAGCAAATTGCTAACTTTCAAGGGAAGCAAACGAAGTGACCCTTTGTTAACCTGTTAGGGTAGACAATTACCTCGAAAACTCGACCTAACGGTAACTGTGTGTAATGGAAACGGGTACGGCAAAGCTATAATTTCCCTAATATTGCTGTTAATGGACTGTTATACCTTTTCGAATTATTGATGGTACTAATAATGGATTTTGAATAAATTTAACATCATTTTTTGTGCCTTTTTGCAAAAGTGGTAAATTGGCAAAGTAGTGAAATGAAAAATAGAAAATGGATAAGTTCTTAAATTGTTACATTGTTTATTTAGTTCTGCTGCCTGGATGTTCGCCTATCGGATATTGAATTGGTTTTATCTTGTAACAAGAATGGTTTGCGTTGGTACCACTACCATATCATATACGGTGTTTGGTTATTGTATTACAGTGCACATAAGACCACGATGTTGGAAGTGGAAAGGGCCCAACGCTCTGTTTTAAAAGTTATGTTGAAGAGACCCTTTCGATTTCCAACTTCTGGGCGGCTACCGCGAAAACCGAAATTCGCAAATTGCGGGGATCTTTCTCTTTTACTCCAATGAAGGCGTAATTAGAGTGACAGAGAAAAATCCCCGCAATTTGCGAACTTCGATTTTCGCGGTTGTAGCCCTGAACTCTACCCTGAAGCTAAGGTCCTAACTGTTCGGCAGTTATTTTTGCACAGAATCGTTTTGCTTACACACAAATCGTCTACACTCATGACTTGTTACGTCTCACTTCTCAAAAAGCGAATCTTACACCTACCTGTTCCGAAAGTCTTCTCCGCTTTCGGTAAACAATTTGGGGACCACCTTAAGGCTTCAACCTACAATGCCATGCTAAAGCATTGTCATCTCAAAGGCAGACCGATTATTGAGGCCAAAAAGCTTACCTACACTCTTCTTCAATCACTTAACTACTAGAGACAGAAGCTATACTAAGTAATATTTTATAATGTACGCAAAGATTTAAATGTAATTTTTAGTAATTTTATAACTCGCATGCTATAGCATTATATAAAACCTAGATATTAAGTAACTAAATCCAGATACTGTACAAATCTAACTGGTTCCCCGCGATACAGGTCTCACCTAGTGCGGGGGCCCTTGGTAAATATGTAAACCATAGTTTATTAGTAAATAAATGATTTTTTTATATCAGGTCAAAGCACAATTCAAAGCTTAGCTATATTATTATTTTTAAATGCTGTCCCTATTTAGCACAGTATTTAGCTCATATTCAACCCTTGACATACTTTACGAATGTCTCGTACGATGTCATACAACGTTTTGATAGTATCATAAGGGGACAAAGAAAGCCCACAAGAGCCCAAATCAAGTCATTCGGGCACCCCGCGCTTGCCACTCTAATCCTCTTACTCTAATGCGGCTGAAGACTTCTTTATGCCTTACTTGCACATTTTTTGAGAAAACGTAATATTTTACTGGCATTTGTACGTGAGGGATATAGTAATATGAGAAACCTTAGCAGAGATACTAAAGATATCAAGAATTGAAGTCCCGAGTGTAGTTATTAATTCACTGGCCGGGCTGCAGTTGAAGTTGACTTATCTAACTCATCTTTCCTTTGACTCAGTTATAGCTAAGTTAATGAAACAGTTGATTCTGATGAACATTAATATGAAAGGGGACGACTTCACGTGACCGCTTCTCTCTATACACACGTAGAACTTATTTCCCTCATTGGATATTAATACGAGTATAATAGAATATACGTTTACGCTATTTAAATACCAGCAGTGTTGGGCAAAAAGTAATTGCATTATGAATAATGAATTGCAATTACAAAATGTAATTTGAATTATGAATTGAAATTACGGAAATGTAATTTCTAGTTGCATTAATATTTCACTGCATTACAAAATGTAATTCGCAATGCAATTAGAAATTACATTTTGTAATTTTAATTCATAATGCATTATTCATGCATTACAAATTACACTCACTTAGTAAAACATTTTGATTGTTTTTATATAGCATGCAATACTTGTTTGTGGGTTTATGTTTTATATTTGCAACTCAATTTTAAGGAACTTATCCTCAAATTTTTCAACTACTTTTTTTTTACATATTTTACATATGTTTTAGTTCTTACATTCAACTTTGGACGCTATTTGTGTCAGTCCAAAACAAAAGGGACCTTGTGGCCGTATTTTTAGGTGGGTTGATTCTTGTATTAATAGTTAGGTATTTGTGTCTAGATTTTAATCCCGTACATAACTCATTTTCCGCCACAAGATCCCTTTTGGTTTGGACTGACGCATTTACTGAATCGGCTGTGAATTTCGATTTAATGTTTTAAACTAGACTGAATATTTTCTTTAGCCATTCCACGTGGGTAAATTTGATACTGTTTGTGTAAGTAATAAATAGTTCACACAACGTAATTGCGTAATGCAATTACGAATTAATGTAATTTCAATTAAAATTACCAGGTAATTCAAATTAAATTTAATTCAATTACGAGCGTAATGCATTACAAGTCATTGCATTAAATGTAATTTAATGCGTAATGCAATTACAAATTAAGTACATTATGCCCAACACTGATGTACTAACCTCAACAACGTCGCTCGCTCGGAAAGTAGAGGCGGTGCAGTCGGTGCTCCTAGTCAAAGGTCCTCGAAACGGATCGAAATCGAAACGTGTGGAACGTTTATCGACTAAATAATACGTGCCTAGCACGTTTAAAATACTTGTAGTTTATACTTATGTTCGAGTCTCACTCGAGGTTTATAGTTAAAACAGTTACTAAAAACTTATTTTTGGTTAAGTTCGTATTTCGTTATTGTTACAGTTGACCAGGTAATTCCATTAAAAAACGATTAGGTACTAGACACTGGTACACTACATGCAAGCAAATAAGGTTGCGAGTGGCTTATCTCACATACTCACAGTGCTCTTACGGTAGGCTGTGTATGCAGAAAAGGAAACATTTAGATGGCTTCCTGTAGGTATTTAACTATCAGGCCAATACGAACGTGTACTTGAAATCGAACAGATATTTTTATACAAAAAAAAGTGTTTTAAAATGTTCGTAGATCCCACCATCAGAACTAGATTTAAACAAGAATGGAGTTATATTGCAAGTATAATATAAAGAGAGAGAGAGAGAGAATATAAATACTCTCTGCATAAATAAAAATAAAAACTGTTGTTTAAATTAGTCAAGAAATATCAGAGTTATATTTAAGTTAGCAAAAATAAAAGAGAGATAATAATAATATTCATAGAAAATAATAAAAGTTAGTTAATAAGGAAGCACCCCTTTAACAACATGTTCGCTTCAAGATTTCGACCGTATTTTATACACCTGCGCCTCTCAAAATTCTTCAAGGTGGCACTTGGTGAATTAATCTTCTCGAGGCGATTTAGAAGGTGAGAATAATGGCTTACTTATTATGCTTTTCGTGACTTAAATCTGAATATACGGTGGAAGATGACCGTGTAGTACTAAAGATGATAATAAATGGTCTTGATACATTTTAGAGTTACCTATTTTAGTGACCTACTAAAAACCGCAATTTGGCATGTGTAAAAAAACTAATGTAATAAAATTGCTATAAAAAATATGTTTTCCCTAACAATAAAATACTCTCTTAAAAATTTGGGCGACGTCACATCCAGAAACTTGGCTAATTTTTGAATATTCGGGTGGGTAGTACCGTTTAATGTACAGTCAGCTGTAGAGAAAAGTGCAATGCAAAGGTGCTAAGCCTATTGCTGACTGTACCTTACACGATACAGTTTTTTGAAGTATTATTTGAAAAATCTCATTATTTCTACAATATATTTTTTATAACATGTAGCTATAGTACCTATAGTCAATTCGCATATGACAAAATCAATGAATATTTAAATCATTTTGGATTATTAGAAAGCTTCAGACTTTTGTACTCGATGACAATAGAATGGGACCGACTTCATTTCACTGTTACCCATTGTATAGACCAGACACCCGTAAAATACAAATTGCTTGACAAATGAATTCCAAGTGGGAGACTAAGTTAGATTTGTTATTTGGGCTTGCCTTTGTAATAATTACTGAAAAAATCGAAGAAAAATCCTTGATTAGAGAAAAAAGGCTGGTCAAATTATATAATACCTCGCACATAAATAAATTTGGGCTGATATGTCCGTTTTGTAATGTCATGTCATTTTCCTATACATTTCTTGATAAAGTGAATCATTTCGGAAATAATCGTTGAGAAAGAAAAAAAATAGGTTCCTCTAACTTTTGAACCATCGGTCCAAAAAATATGGAAAAAAAATCATGAAAATAGAGCTTAAAAAACTCAATCAAATAAAATTAAAACAAACTTGATTAGTTAAGCCGTTTTGAGTTATCGCTAGAAGTCTTTCCTTGTTATTTTAATTAAAAGCCTGGCAACCCTTATTTGTGACCAGATTTTCGCAGGCAACCCTAAACCATTGTAATAAAATTACCATCATTTTGATGTATAATTCAAGGGTCAGACAGAGGAGTGCAATTATCGATATAAAATCACCTCTTTCAACACGGCAACCACATAATAGTGACCGGAAAAACATAGGCAACCTAGTTGGCTTAGGTATGTTGTATAAGTTGTATACTTTCCATTGAAACTTATTTCGTTCGTCAGACAAATCGGTAAAATTTGTCTAAAAAATTTTTTTTTCAGAAATGTATTAAAAATAGTCTTGACCATATTTCTTTAGGCAACCCCATTTATTTATGTTCTGGAACATTTTATTTCATATTTTCATAGTTTCATCCGTCACACAGATTGGTGAAGGTCGACCATTATGTGAGATCTCCTACTATACCTATAAATAAATTATAATTCAACATAAATGAGATCTAAAGAAGTAGAAAACATACAATTAGGAATAAATAGCTTTTATTCGTAACTCGTAAGCAATGAAATAAGTATTATTTCACTTTTACGTTGCTAGGCTAAAATATTAGAACCTATGGGGTGAAGTTCTCATGATAAGGATTAAGGGTAGACAAGTGAATTTTCACTTCTCTGCGGTTTGTGGACACGGGACACCTAGCTTAAACCTGGCTCAATATGTCCCGGTTCCATAACACCTGTCCTAGTGAAATTTATACCGGTACCTAAAGCTCATTATGAAACAGTATAAAATAGTTTTAGTTCTATTATTGAGTCGAATTTATAGTAAAATATCTACCCCGAGGAAGGAATTCCACATCACAGAACGTGTTAAGTGGATAGTGGATTACCGCTTCTTCATACAAACGTAGTCCCCATTTTCCTCTCTGAAAATTGTGTACAAATATTTTCTATAATTAATCAGTTGTATGGAAAAGCCGTTTCACGAGGCTGTTCCTCATAAGTCTTAAGTACGATAGAAATACTCAAATAAACCTACTGCATATAAGCAAAAATGATGTAAAAGCGTTTTCACATTGTTCGATCCGATATCGGATGTAGGATCCTACTCTACATCCGCGTAGTCAGGCCGTCGGACGGCGGTTTTTAGTGGTCACGCACACTACGACAATCATAATATGCATACATGCCTATACACACAAACAAATATTATTGGCCCGAAAGCTGACAGGGGGCTCCAACATGGAGAAAAATAGCTGCAGGAGAGTGCCATTTGGCATCAAGTCCGCCTTTTTGCGTTATCTATTGTTTTTTTAGTAATAATCATTTATAAGATGAATAAATAAATACAGAAAAACACATAACTATGTCTTACATTTTAGTTCCATCCGACAGTCGATATCGGATCGCGCAATGTAATGTAATGTAATGTTTTTTATTCTATTCAATGTGAAAACGCTCTTACTGCCCTATTCGAACATTAAGATAAAATAGGTAATAAAAGTGGTGTTTTTGTTTGACGAAACGTCACATTTGACACTGACGTATCTATTTCATATCTTTTCTAGATCTATTAACTGACGTATCGTAAAGTTGGAATCGGGCCATTAGTGTTCCCACAAGGTAAGAAATGAACGTTTCCGCAGATAACCCGCAACACTGATATTACAACGTTATTAATAGCGATATCCAAAATTTCAAATTACGTCGCATCATAACATACACCGCTAATCCCGAAGCCGTAGGTAGGTAATTCACGTGTTCCCCCTAAAGCTGTCAACGTGTCTTTGCCTAATTCACAGGGTTATCTCACTTCACAATTTAATTTTATACATTAACATATTTACGTGATGTTTTTGGCCTTTGAGTAAGTATAAGATTTGTTGAAAAACTTTGCAATATTTTGAACTTTATGTCGAGTATCTTTAGTAGCCTGGCATATACCGGGTGTGGCCTGTAACATAAGCAATTAAAACATAGATTGTACTCCTCTACACTGTGTGACATTTTTGTTCAACAACTTTTAAAAATTATGAAGTATTTAGACTCCCTATTTTTCATACAAAATAAATATTATCTTCAATGGACGCCATCGCCACGCCATATCATTGTGATTAACTTTGTAAATTGCTTGTCACGCCTTAAACATAACAAAATTCGCAATACATTGCGTCTTAGAATAAACTTGAAAGTGTATTAGAAAGCATACAACGAGTTATTTTTAAAAGTCGCTGAACAAATGTTGGTCAGTATGAGGAGTACAGCCTACAGTTAAATTTTTTGCTCATGTTACAGGTCACACCCGGTATGTACATTTAATGAGTATATAAAAATTTTATTTGCGTAAATGGAATTTTTATGAACTCTTTCTAACTTGTAAATAGTCCCAACTTATATAGAGGAACACTTAAAATATGCTTAAAACGTAATATAAAACTCACTTCCCTGTTAAAACCCCCTGCCAGGTCAAGGACGTCAAGATCACCTGGTTTGAGCGCGTGGCGTGCGAAATACCGAAGTTTTGTTAAATGTCATCGTGAGTGGAATCGAAGTCCTTATGCAACGCCACTTTCGCACTGGCGCATGGCGGCAAGTCTCAAGTATGGCAGTGAGTCTGGTGGCTTGCGAATCTTTTTTTTTCTGGGGTATAAAAACACATGCCACACCACAGGTAACATTGACCCATTAGTAGTACAAAGGGAGAATAAACAGGCAGCCGACCACCTTGTTAATAAACAATTGAATTATAGTCCAGAAAATATACATCTTTACTTTGCAATGGGTAATGCCGTTAGTATATTTGGCTCGTTTGCTGCGTGGGCATGTCGTATCGGGGTTTCGTTGCTGCATTTGGTTTAGCCTAGTTACGGATTATACTTTTGACGATGGCTGTGGCTGAGTTCTACTGTTGTGAAATTTTAGACGAAGTTCGTCACGGATGCTCTTTATGTACCTACTTTGGACGAATCCTGCGTTGTGGATTTTACTCTGACTAGTTTTGTAGAAGTATAGATAGGGAGAGATTAAAATCTATGCACCTGTAAATAAAACAGACAGTTAGTAACTACAGGAAAGTTAGCAATATATCGTAGATATATACGTTGGGTACGTAAATATCGTCTAGTGATATTGGTGGTAGTGGTTATTATACAAATGTTTGTACTCTATACGGAGTTTCGACATTTTAATAAAACAATCCTTCTTAAAATCTTCATATTGCCCAAAAATCATTTGAAATGGCAATTAAGGTGCACAACCAGTACCTACTCGTATAGCTTACCGAGCTTATATCAGCATAATATACAAAATGTGCATCACCATTAACAGGTAAGTACCTCTCGTATTGAGAGAAACGAAATTCCAAAAGCTATTTAGAATTCTGAGAATCACTAAAACGCTCATCGAATATTAGACGAAGTGGTTTTCACAAACAAGCTCGGTTGAACAAACAATAATTAAATAAACAAACAGCCAGGAACCACAATTTATCTCTGGCTATATTCCCGAGTCAATTTAAAACTGAAATATTGGTGCCTTGTTATTAGCTGGTTTGTTTGAGGTATAAATGTTTAGGTTTAAACTTTTTTGTCAATGCTGATTTACATAAAAGTGGAAACGATACCGCAAAATCAATTTTACAATAAGTAACAATATTTTATTAGCTTTTTTAACTTGCAACGTACCTAACTAACTACGTATTTATATATGTATGTATGTACAAATCTTGCAAGTTAAATCTGACCCACTTCCCGATTTTCTTATGAAGCTGAAAATTTGCATACATAATATTATGTAAGCTGGGTGACAATGCTATATTTAATTATGGTACCATCGAGCTGATTTGATGATGGACACAGGAGGTGGCCATAGGAACTCTGTGATAAAACAACGCAACCTAATTGTGTTTGGGGTTTTTGGAATTGTCTCGATGAATATTGGTGTCCTGTGGAAAGAAAAATACAGTCAACTATAAAAGCTTGTACCATTTAACTTCTATTGTTTAGTTTGTATTTTTTGTCTCAATAAAGTCCCCCATTATTCAATAGAAAAAAAATATATACAGAGATTACGTCCAAGCGAACTGTCACTGGGACCACTTTTGTTTAGTGTACGATTAACAATGTTGAAACACCTTGCTGTAGCCATGTCGATAAAGTCATATCGATAAACTATCGACATTTTTTAACTTTGTAACTCTGAAGTTACTGCCGTATTCGAACTTCAAGATATTCACAAGAGACGAGACGTACTAGATCCATCCTAGATACGTTATAGTTTAGATATCAACTAGTTCTCTTTTGCAGCGCAATTCGGGCAACCAATGTAACTTTTACGTTAGATAGAGTAAGATATCTATTAGATGTGAATTAGATCTCTAAGTCATATCCTGTGGATTTCGTTCAAGAGTATCTCCAGAATCCCGCAAATGTCAAATTTGACAGGTTAGATCTTAAACATAACTATCGTTATCGTATCTTGGTGATGTCTAATAGATGTCTATTTCATAATACGAATCGGACCCTTATTCCATTGAGTTGTATAATTTTTTTATCTTCCTGCAGCAATGAGCTAACAGCCATGTTTATCTATAGCATGTTTCGACTCTCGACTCTCGGTCTTTAGCTTTTACAACTTTACAAGCCCTGATATTGACTTTCGCATTCATAGTACATACGGAGTGAATTACGGTGACTAGCGTAGAGTTACATGTACAATCACACGTATGCACAATCGTGTAAATATTTAGATAGGTACATGTACGAGTAGGTACGTTTCGGCCTATTCGTCAAAATATATTATGGTCGATGGTTTCTGGATATTCCCTAGGGGTTCAATCAACCTCAGTCTACGCTTCGATTTTTCGCTGTAAATAAAGCGAATACATTATATTAGAACGAAAAACAAATAAAATAGCTTTTCCTTTCATGATTTAGTTGCTTTCATAATTAAGTACAGTCGCCATCAGATATATCGGAGCGGCCAAGGTGTTCACAATATCTGAACACTCACTCTAACGCCTTGAAAATAGACGCGTGTTCAGATATTTGTGAGCGCTTTGAATGCTCCGATATATCTGATGGCGACTGTACCTACTAATTTCTACACTGAACTGCGAGTCCTACAGCTAAACTTATCCAATACTCCTTTTATATCAGACGAAACGAAGCGTGAAAGGTTTAATTGCACGTATATTTACTAAATGATACCATTTCCTTTATTTATTCCCTCCGCTTATCTGTACAGCTTTTTGGCTTTAAGTACTGGCTATTCGCTCTGTATTTACTTACATCAGCTTCTCAGTACGATTTCGTGAAAATATTTGTTAGCATCAAGAAAGTATGACTGCTTTACGTTGCATTTTTTGTTTATTGGTTATATGCTGCCTGCACATTAATGTAGGTATGGTGTACGACCTTTTCTGTTTCCAAATTAGAATTTTTTCCGAAAATTTTAAGAAATTTCCCAATACATTTACAGCTTTATGAAAACCTTCGTACCTTGTACATTCTTAGTGGAAATCATCTGAAGTCAAAGAAGTCATTAAAAAAATGTAAATATCTCAAGTGTTGAAAAAGTATCTCTTCCCGCTGACATTTTTTTTCTTCGAGGATCATAATGAGATCTTAGTTGGTCAGTCAGGTCAGTATTCATTGATGCACATTTTCTTGTGAGTTAAAGGTACCAATTTAATGTATTAAATCAAGGCTTAAACGTTCGTCTAACTTTGTTCGGAGAAAATCAAAGCCGTGGCTTAATAGTTACTTCGACTCACGAAGTCTCGAAGGTCTTGTGTTCAAGCAAAGGTCCGAAACTTTGCGTGTTCAATTCAATTGGCCTTTAATTTACGGATGTAGTGTGTAAATACTAACTACTAATGAAACTATGTAATCTAATCCGGCTATTTCCTGCCTTCCCTTCCGGACACAACCCGGTATTTAACAGAGTGTAGGTATGTTTGTTTTCCGTGTCGCCTCAATGAAAACGCGTTTTGTCTAGTTCAAACTAGTTTTTCGAAACGGCTTGATGAAAACTAGGTGTAAATGGGATTTCTCAGTCAAAACTAGGTAAACCCGTAGTTTTGACTAGGGAAAACGTGTTTTTCTAGTTAAAATCAGCTTTCATGGTAATCTGCCAAAAACGAAATATAGAGGTGCGATGACGAGCGAAACGAGGATGAGCGTGTTAGGTTAACTAGGACCAAACACCAAAGCAACGCTGCGCTGTTTTTGTGTTTAGTAAAAACTACCTACCCGGTTACCTACATTCATTCTGAACGGCTTTCAATCTTGTTGGAATAGGTCCACTATCCAGTTTTTGTTTATTTATGCGAAAACTCAAATAAAAGCCAACTATTAATCTGTGTCGGATTATTTATAACTTAACTTAGTCATTTATTTTTACTAAAAAAATCAAGGTAATACCTAATTGTCTCTCACTAAACAACCAGTTGTATTAAATATTTATTTGAAGAAGTATATTAAGTATCTGAATGCCTACAACATTCCCCAATAATTTTATTACAAACCATAACATGAGCTACGAGTATATTCAATGTACTGAGTACCTATCTAATAGAATTGCTACGAGTCTGTCGTAAAACAGCAAATGACACAAACAGCATTATGATTTCGGTTTTATTTGACAATAAAAGGTAGAGAGGTTATGTCTCCAATCAGATTTCACAAAGCTACTGGATGTGTGTGTAGTTTTCCAGTGGTACAAGTTTAATCGCGTTTTATTTCATATTGGAACCTAAACTGCTTTTCGTCTCTTCTACAACCGCCACTCATTTTAACTGTCATATTAACTGTAATTTTAGTTTTATTATATAATATTATAGTCATAATGTGTTCTTTTATAATTTAGACGTAATAGTCCATGGCCCCGACGGAAGACCAGCGCTAGCCTTTAGGCTAGCACCTGCTGAGTCGGGACCATTTCGTGACCATGATAGTATTACCTGTTGTTTTATCTATAAGTTTTGTCACGAATAAAAACATTCTATTATATTCTATTCTAAATACTTATTACGAGTATGTTTCTAAAGAAGGCCGTGTACTTTTCCATTAAGTTGTTATGTTTTAAATTTCCACTTTAACTCGTTTAGATAGTGTTACTCGTATGACAGACGGACGGACAGATGGTCATAATGACGAAACTATAAGGGTTCCGTTTTTGCTATTTTGGCTACGGCTCTCTAAAAATGAATTTTAAATATATTTTTCTCTTTTTCAGACATCAACTGCGCTCATTCTGCTCATCCACTTATCTCTGCACACGGTGGATGAAGGACTCGCTATAAATCCGGGTGGGTGTGAAATTCCCTTATTTTATTAACACTTACTCCATTCAGTGCGCGTAAAAATATGTTAGTACTTCTTTGTCTTCACTCGTTGATGACGTTTTTGTAAAATAGGTTTTCGTGTTATTTTGTTATGTTCTTTGGTGGAATTACAGTCGAGGGCTTTGAGCCAAATGAGAAAGACGCAAGCCATTATCAGGAGCGGCATTTGAACTTAGTAAATCCGTTATTTGTAAAGTTGTATCTAGTTACAGCACAATATCTCGTTTACACCAATTGGAGAAAACAAGACCAAAACAAAATTGGAAATTTGCACAATACATGAAGGTACAAATGGCGGACTTAATGTCTTAAGGCATTCTCTACCATACCATACCATACCATATTAATAAAAACCAAAATATTACTTTGCTATTCCGCGAAAATATTCTTCTCGCGGAATAGCAAAGTAATATTTTGGTGTTAATTAAATGCTACACTTACTTTTCAGCCTTGCTGCCATACACTGAATATGATATTTTTTTCTTATCCTATAAGTATATGATAAATAAAATCGTATTAACCCTCGTCATCAATAGCGCCCGAAATCGGCATCTGTGTCATTTTGATTGCATTACATTAATCACCAATCCGTCACCCGCGTTCAAACTCGATACCAATGCATTTGCCCGTGCAGAGCACCGATCAGTCACTCGTGTCACCCCAAACCGATTCCCATTTATTAGAAACATCGAACCGAAGAAAGATAAATACCGATAAATAATTTAAAAGCTTCTGGCTCACTAGGACACGGGCGGCATATAATTGAATTTTCCCTGATTTCCTCTGGCAGTTTTAACAAATTGCTAAAGACAGGATACCGGAAAGGAGAAATGTGGTGCCTTATTAGATTTCGCCTGTTGATTAATTGGGTTATATAGTCCTTCTTGTTAATGGAAGATGTTGAGGTCTTAATTAACCTTACTTAGTCTTAAATGGATGGAAGCGACTTGGGAGGTACTCTCAGTGCTTTGCGGGCAAAATTTTCGAGCAAATCTCTAATGATTGATAGAGTATGTTATTCTGTTTTCACCTGGCCACTCATATCAGTAGTATAGGTAGGTATGTGTATTGTAATAACTTGTTTTTTATTTTTTTATTTCATCTATAAATGCACTGGGTTCTTAATGTCAGTATTTATGTATGCTAATGTTATTATAAAAGCTAGTCACGGAATATATATACGATTCGATACGCTTTTGTTAAATAGCCTTCTATGTATGACAAATAAAGATATTTTGATACGCAACACCTTACAAAAATAGTTTGCTCAATAATAAATAGTACAATTTGTCAAAGATAGAAACTCATGTATATATGTATGCATATAAATAATTTAGTAAAGTTTATATTCGTCTAAATAGAGAAGAGAGTACTTCATCATACTATATTCAATATAGGTAGGTAGGTTAAATTATGTACAAAACTTTTTTAAATAAAACTATCAGCTACGGGATCGTTTTGGATGAATAACGTTTATTCAGGGATATATTCCAATTCACGTATTTATTTAAACTGAGAGAAAAACATGTGATCCATTTCATTTCATATATTCGCGAAAATGCCGCAAAGGTTATTTAAACTCTATTTGCCAGAAACACAAACCGTAACGTTGCGTACGTTTATTTTCAATTTAGCTAAAACATCTTGGATTTCTCATTTTCACACCGACTGAGATTACATGAGGTAAAACAAAGTTCATATACGAGATTTAGTCTTAAATATTCATCGGCACAAACTCATTTTCGGTATGAGCGCAATATCTCCCACATTTCGGAGATCGCCATGAAATTAGGATGATACGCTAGACCGGGCCGTGTCCGGGCCGAGGCGTCCGACATGTCATTTTCTATGACGGCTGATACGTAGTGCTTTCTATTGAAAACGACGCGCCGGAAGCTCCAGCCTGCGCGGGCACGCGTGTTGTAGGTACATACTTATATATCATCATTGGCCTTCGAGTCTATTACAGACTATACAAGCAGTGTCAGGTAGGGAGACAACGTATACCTATATATTAGGTTGCATTTGAGATAAATACAATTCTAAATATGATTTCGAAATAATTCTTTAAGGTCCAAAGTTTTTATTGATAATGATCTCAAAATAAATTAATATTTTTATACAAGCTGCATTAATAATATAAACGAAATTGATAAACGGAACCATTGTCCACACCACTCTGGAACTTGGCCAGTTTGCCAGCGTTTAATACTCGTGCGTTATTTTCCTTATCGTCATAACACGTTTTATAATATAGAGTTATGGAAAACCTAATGGGCGTTATTTATGGGTAAACTTGTCCAAAGCTATTGCTAAGCCCATTAAGTTTTAGGTACTAATCGTTTTTACAACATATATACATAACACAACGAAAATAGATATCCTGTGTACCCACAACTGGTACTACGCTATGGTGTCTGCTTACCTTCATGAAATTAATCGTAAAAATGTAATACCTAGAATAAATATCGCATTTAAAACCTAAAATGTGAAATTCCACATTATGAGAGAAATGTTCAACATTAAAAATATTGGTCATTGTTGACTTACGGCCCTAATCGAACTTTAAGATACGTCAGCTAATAGATCTTGAAACGATATGGATTAGATATGTCACTGTCAAATGTGACGTTTCTTCAAAGAAAAATGTCACTTTTGATACTGACACATCTAATTCATATCGTTTCAAGATCTATTAGCTGACGTATCTTAAAGTTCGAATAGGGCAGTTAGCCTGCAAAATAATTGAGATGTATATCATATGAGTGCCAAGTTCTTCTTCACTTGGGATGTAATTAAAGGTCAGAAATTGACTTGTCTGGCTCGCATGCATAGGTACAAGCTACTATGCAGGGGTGGGGGGGGGCACTTATCTCTGCAGCTGATGTACAGGCTGTACAAGATGCTTACTAAAGCACCCGTTCAAAGTAGTCTATTGTCAGGGATGGGTTACTATTTTACGGAACCCTACACTGACCAATGAGCATGGCCTATCATGCTCTTGGACGTTTTTCGTTAGTTAATCTAACCGATATAGGTACAGTTAGCTACAGAGATAGTTGACCCACAGCATTGATTGTAGGAAGTCAAATTTATTACCAATGCAGTTGACAGTACTAATATCGCTAAAAAGGTAGGAAACATCATTCAACACATTGGATACCCGTTTCGTAATTTAGATGATATAAATATAATTATGTATCAACGTATTAAAATAAACATTCGTTTAGGTACTTCCTTTTATCTACTGTTATTACTTTTTGCAAGAATCTTTATTGTACACAGACCCGTCTTTCAATGATGCGATTGTTTTCACTGTATCTAAATTATATGTCTTATATTGCTGTTCTCTTTCATAAGTGCACACCTACGCTTATATTCTTCAGATGTCATATTACGTAGAGGTACTTTGTATGTTATTACAATCATATTATCCCTCTTTCTAATGTCAGCTCCAATATCAAGGTAATTTAATTTCCATTCGCTTACAGCGTTGCTGTCATATTTATGGCACGAACTTTAGGTGCTCTTAGAAATCACTCTGCATATATATTTTGTACTTAAATGAGTTTTATTAGACTTAATTCTTTATATGAAACATTAATATAATTATGAATGTAGGTAATTGCCTCGTTTCAATCATATATGCTTTAAAATAATAGGTAGAGTTAGACCAAGATGAGTCTGCAACGATTTTGATAGCACACGCAGTGCAATTGTAATTTATACGTAATATTAGACTACTAGTTCCTAATCATCATCATCATCATCATCTCAGCCATAAGACGTCCACTGCTGAAAGGGGGTGAATGCCATAATCCACGCCTCGCCACGCTTGGCAGGCGGGTTGGCGATCGCAGTCGAGTACACCAAATTTGAGGGACGTTGCTGCCCGTCCACCGGTGGTCTTGGACGTAGTTTAAGGACATACCCGGGTCCTAATCATTACCTACCTAATCAATGATACCTACAAATAACGTTTTACTCCTACTCGCCAGGCTGTACTTGCGTCCGCTTCACGTCGACGCTCGGCAAGGAGCGCGGCACGTTCAGCAGCCCGGACTACCCGCGCGCCTACCCGCCGCACCTCGACTGCGTGCTCTACACCTTCCTAGCCGCGCCGCACGAGATCGTCGAACTCGTCTTTACAGACTTCGACGTCTACAAGGAACATCTCGAGTAAGTATTCAAAGTTATACGAATTTTTGGTACTTATACGAGATGCGCAGTAAGTAATAACATATCAATAAGGAGCGTACCATTTAATAAGGCTGGTTTCCGAATTATATCCCATAGCCCAGTATGTAGTCCATCGCTTTCACTTATAGATACTTATAAACTAGGTCATTTAAGATTCCATCAACTCTCAATAATCCTTACATCCTAGCGGATGCTGCCTTTGCGTGCGTCCCATGACTGCATGGGCAAGGGCAACATCCGCTCAGTGTACCCCTTACATTTCATTAAAGTACCAAAAGGCCTCTACGTGTTGGCTTCGGCTCCGTGCATGTCTGTCAAATATCTGTAACACAAATATCTGTATCTGTATCCGTGACAGAAATGACATATCAATAACAAATCAAGTTTAACTTCCGCTCCTGCGTCGAAATAGCTTGCTGTGTACAAGAACAAACCGGGGAAGTGCGAGTCGGACTCGCGCACGAAGGGTTCCGTACCATAATGCAAAAAAAAGCAAAAAAAAACGGTCACCCATCCAAGTACTGACCACTCCCGACGTTGCTTAACTTTGGTCAAAAATCACGTTTGTTGTATGGGAGCCCAATTTAAATCTTTATTTTATTGTTTTTAGTATTTTTCAATTTCAACTGTCTAGCTATCACGGTTCGTGAGATACAGCCTGGTGACAGACAGACGGACAGACGGACGGACAGCGAAGTCTTAGTAATAGAGGGTCCCGTTTTACCCTTTGGGTACGGAACCCTAAAAAGTGTAAAAAGTTGTAAATTGTAAGGACCTTAAAAGTAACAGAAAATAATAAAGGTAAAGAAATTTATTTATTTAGTAGGTACAGAGTCGCTAATTATCAATTACAATATTTACAATACGATATCTAAATTCTTCACCCAAGGTAAAGAAACAAACGGGAGTACATACGCCCACAGACTGCAAAGTGGGATAGTTTTCCAGAAAATGAATCTGTCTAAAAATACCCTCACCCAGTTACTAGAATAGATCGGATCTGTTTTATTGACTGGGGGTGTTTATACAGCATGTATTTTGATATAATCGCAAAATTAAACGATTTTAGAATTTGGTGCTATGAAGCGATCCTGAAAGGAATTTCTAATTTAGTCTTAACGTCTCTTGTAGAGCATATAATTAAATTTTGATATTTTTTTTTTCTGAGCGGCAATATATTGCGTACATCTTCATCACTTGTAACAGTCGTGACATTAGGATTAGGTATCAGTATCTGCGGCGTTTTGAGTTATAACAGAGTACCGTTACATTGCTTGATGATTTTCTTATAAGGAAAAAATAAAGTTGTACTTACTTTTTTAATAAAACCTATAAAAGTATGTTAATTTGGGCCTGCACCAACTATCTGCCCTTAGAATATGCGATCATATCAAAAATACATGCTGAAGGTAGATTGAAATATAAATCAAGAAGAAGGACGCTACTTCTAATCTGGATTTAGATATCAAGTTAGAAACATTGATATAATTAAGCGGAATTAATCGTGACCTTAGCCAAAATAAATGCTCTAAAATAACAAAGATAATATAAAAGATATAATAATAATAAAATAATCACAAAGATCTTAAAATTTGTAATAAAATAATATTTCCTGAATAAATTCAGCGATACGATTCAATTTTTATATTTTCCTTTAACGTAAATATAACCGTTCCAAGGATCAATTTACATTTCTGTCACATCGCAAGCAGTAAAACCGTCGATGTGAACGGCTAAAGACAGCCATTTCAATGGCAATAAACAAGTATTGTGGAACCCTTGACATGGCGTTTTTCGAGCAGGATCGTTTCACGCTATTAAGTTCGCCTTTGTACTTCTATTACTGTAACTTATTTTTGTGAATTTATGTTGTGTAATACTACTACTTCTTAAATGCTTAAAACTTAAAAAAATACAAGCAATAACCAGAGGCTACTAAGGTAAACGTACTAGTGCTCGACATGCTCATGCCCAATTAGATGTTATCTTGCTGTCACTTCTATTGACAATGACTTAACTTTCAAGATACCTCGCTGCACCTTACCCATAGGTACGATTATTTAGATGTTCCTAATATACTAATTTACATGCCACAACCTGCCAAGTATCCTACCAAAACCTGCAACACTCTCAATCAATCAATCATTCATTTACAAACATTGTGTTAACATTTCCACGACAAATTAGTTTTAATCAATATAAAAGCCCTCGTCAATAAGAGAAAGCCTAAGAACGCACCAACATTTTCTGTTAACAATGGCGAGGAAAATGTCAATGAAAATGTATTAACCCTATTTTTCCCGGTTATTTTGAAGATTGACATGACAATAGGCTTTGCAAAGCTTTCGAGTGGTCATAAAATTAAACAATACAAATTGTTGTTCCATTTCAGAGCATCGATTGAAATAAACAATTATGTTTGAATTCACAACAAGAAAATTTTCTTTTGTAAGATTGTAATTCTGACATTAATTGGATGATGGTCTGTTATTATTTGAGATTAAAATATTGCTTTGAAAAATATTGACATCAGAAACTATCTAAACTGATCGTGAATATGAAAAATAATTAAAACCGGGCAAGTGCGAGTCGGACTCGCGCACGAAGGGTTCCGTACCAAAAAGCAAAAAAAACAAACAAAAAATAGCAAAAAAAAACGGTCACCCATCCAAGTACTGACCCCGCCCGACGTTGCTTAACTTTGGTCAAAAATCACGTTTGTTGTATGGGAGCCCCATTTAAATCTTTATTTTATTCTGTTTTTAGTATTTGTTGTTATAGCGGCAACAGAAATACATCATCTGTGAAAATTTCAACTGTCTAGCTATCACAGCCTGGTGACAGACGGACGGACGGACAGCGAAGTCTTAGTAATAGGGTCCCGTTTTACCCTTTGGGTACGGAACCCTAACAAGTAATTTTTTTACCAAACCTGTATATAAATTTATAATAAATATATATTTATGTCTGCTTTTGTTGGACAAAGTGATACTTCGCAATCATCTTCGTTTCTAATATTAATTGCTTCAATCAGAGAACGAGCCAAGATTTGTAACCCTAGAGACCAAAACAATTACCATTCGCGGAACTGAGCTTAATTAATTTGATATAATATTTATTCGTGGGAAGTCTTGAATCAATAAATATTTATACATTTGTAGAATATATTTGCTTTATTGTTTTGTTTGGAAAGTCCGCTTTTCATATAATAGGTGTTTAGATAGACGGAGAGAAATCGCTATTCCCATTCTAGTACATAAGTATAGCTAGAAGTATAACTTCCCAAATATGGCCAGTATGAAGGATTCATATTTTTGAGTTCTGGGTTTGGGGTAGTATTGACAGACTTCATCATTTCAGTAGTAAATGGTGGGAATAAAATACCAGCTGTTACCATTGGTAGCAACTTGGTGGTATCAGGTGGGAAGTTACTTAAGTTCCAAGTGGATTTATCGTATGTTTTGATTTTGATATTAATTACCTGAGTACCTAAAATGATATCCCTTTTAAAGGTTTTTAAATAAATATTCTTACTTAAAAAGTACCTTTTTTCCCCTGAAACTATTCATATCAAGCTTTGTGTAGAAGACTGGAAATATAAATATTTTAATAAATATGCCCATGATCTAATTACTCATCTGTTAATAATATGTTAAACATTATTGTGTAGGCGATAAAAAGTCCTTCTAACTGTTGGAATGAACGGCGCCACTCTAACACGGCTAGTAGGAAAATTTTGTCAGTTTGTGTAAAATTTTACAAACTGCACAGTTAGCTCGAATACCACAAGTAAGCAAAGTTTTAATATAACGCATAATAAATTATATCAAAAGTTTATACTCAGCACTATACTTAAATGCTTCTGTTTATTCACAGCTGTTGGGGATAAAAGTCTAAAGCTTTAGTTTCAATAACTGGGAACCCTTTCATAAGTAGCCACCGTATACTAAAATTAATTCTGTTATAGGTGAACAGAATTCATTTTTAGTTTAGGGTGGCCAGTTACTAACAGGTGGCCAGATATTGACGAATTACCCTTTAATGTAATATAAATGGTTAGTATCTGTAAAAAGATGGTCAGTATCCCTTAATTATAATGAAACTGAATTACTTATAAATTGAAGCACACACACACACACACACATACACACACACACACACACACACACACACACACACACACACACACACACACACACACACACACAACCCACACATACACACAATACACACAACCACACACACTATCGTATAGAAGATATTAAACAACAATAAATATATTTAATAATTAATAAAAATATAGCATAACTAACTGAATTAAAATTATGTACCTACAAACATTAATACAGAGCGGGTTCTCCTAATACAGGTATACATAATACTTACAAGGAGGACTCAAGTGTAATTGTATTCAAATTGTACTGTTTAACACAATAAACATTTTTCATTTTCATTTTCATTTTCAAATACTACACAAGGTTTTTATGGGGCCTACTCCATCTTTTTGAAACCTTTTTTTTGATCGTTGAGAAACACATTGCATCGGAGGTTTCAGGTATAAAGCTAAACGCTTATTGAAAATGTAGGAACAATTTCCGCCTCCGCTAAAAGTTCGTTCAAGCCGATGTTTCATACGTTAACCGTACATTTTGCCACAAGTATTGTTTATAAGTAGCCATACAATATCTCGACAATATGTCAGAACTTGAACAAGAGTTAAAGTGTCGTTTATTTTGCGCCATAAGTATGTGTTGGTAAGGTTCGTGGGTGATCGATTGCTAAGGTTAAGTACAGTTTGATGGGTGATCATGAGAAATCTTAAGTTACTTTACCTGTTTTTAGTGTTCCGTACAAAACTTTGTTTACGGAACACTTATTTATGATTATATTCATTTATAGATGTTTTACTTGCAAAATTTACGAATACTGATCTTTGCCACCAATTTCGGTAAAAGATCTAATGCGAAGATAAAATTATGGACTTCATTTTTTGAGCTATTAAACAGGAAAACAAAGCGGTCTCAAAAGCCATTGACAGTGAATTAGTTTAATGTATTATTATTAAGTTATTATTTAATTTATTTCTAAGTTATAAACCAATGAATATTATACTGTCACCAATATGATGTCTATCCATGTAAATTAAACGCGATTTGAAACAATTGAAAGAGCATGTACGTCAAATGTACGGGAGGTCTTTGATTATAAGTTGTTTACGGCAAAGTCCGTAAATACCAATTAGAGGCGGAATGTCCGGAACCTCCTTCTAGTTAGATCGGCATGTAGCAAGCCTTTGCCTGTAAGAATTTCCTTTAAATCCGTCAGAAACACAAATTGTTCCTTAATTCATTACCTACCAGAATCGGTAGGTACGGTAAGGTTTTAAATTGAAATTGTTAAAACTTGTTTAAAAACGTGTACGTTTGCACATAAATTACTAAAGTTTTCCGAAAGTTATTAAACTAAGCATCTGTGTTTATGTAAATATCTCATAAACTCTACATTACAGGTTTTCAAATATTCACAAATAACTCTTTGTACTTTTATACAAAAAGAAATGATAAATTTATCATGACACTGAATAAATTAGCCAACGCTAGTCTCTTATTAAAAGCACTGATTGAATTCGTTTTCCGCAGCACTGCAACTTAGTTACTACTTCAGCAATCTCCAGCCATAAGCCATAGACTAATTGAATATTAATTACTTTCAAATATTTAAATTAGACGGAGCAAGTCGTGGCAAGGGGTAGTATGAAGGAACTTAGAAACTATCTTTTGTTGGTCGTCGTTTGTCTCCGTCGCCCTACCGCAATTGTGGTGCGGTGAGGCCCATAAATATTACTGTAAACAACGTTTGCAGAGGGTGTTACCGGTAATGCTATAATGGATGTGATATTACCTATATTTACTGCTTCATATTTTAGAAGAGAAAGTGGAGATTCTGATTGACAACTTATTTGGATTATTATTTGGAAAAATGTATTATTTCCGCCTTTTGATTTCTAGAATTTATTAACTCTTATGCGACTTAATTGAAAGGTTAGTCTACCTATACCTACTAAAAATAACCTTTACTTGGATGCAATATTCTATTATTATTTATAAAGGTATTTTTATACTAAATTTAGTCCGTATTTTCCTGATATAAAATGCATAGCCAATCAAACAACATCCACCCAATTCAATCCCTTGATATTTCCAGCCAGGTGCGATTTTACGTTCTCATACAAAATGTACGACGTTAGTGACGCTAAAGTGCATTGGGAGCAATACAATACTTACTGATATTCGTATTTCGAAACGAAACATGTGAATACAAATGGTGTAAAGCGATTTGTGAATATCAAGTGTAATGTTGTACATTACTTTTATGAAATTCACTGTTACTTTTAGGCCACCAGCGCTAATTATATAAATATTATTCAATATGATTTTATTTTCTCGGAATGGTAATATAATAATATAATACTATCACTCAATTTCAGTTAGGAATTCGGAAACTAGAAAACGGGTTACCAAAATATTAATAAACAAATTAGGTAAATTATACTGCTTAATCTTTCCTAAGTAGGTACCTTCGTAGAGAAATAATGTACAAAACTGAATGTGATGTTGATAATATTAGCCCTTGAATTATTAATTACTATACATTAATAAAATTAAGATAAAAATATCGCAAAGCACACCCTTTCAAAGATTAACCCCTTGGCCATCTTGTACAAAAACATTTGTTGAACTACCTATCCAAATTTTAGTAACTCTTTGTCCACCTCAAAGGCCGTATCTCCGGTTATAGATCACGCGGCGCGTTGCGGTGACATAGTCGCGACTAATCGCACGGAACTAACAAACTGTATCCGACGTCACAACTTACAAGGGTTGCCGTTAATGTTGCAAATCGACTCGGTGGCTTGCGGCTGAATAAGGGTGTAAAATATGCCTTCCATTAAGGATTATAATAACGCTTGCTTCTAAGAATGCCTGAAACAGCAGGCGAATTTAGTAAGGCTATACTATTATCAAGAATTTGATTACGTTTTTTTCTATTGATAGCGGTAAATGATAAAAAGTAACTACTATATCAGTTATCCGCTTTAGTTTTACAAAATCACACGCAGTTGTTCATTATCATTTCTTGATTACTATCTTATGTATTGTGTTATAATCTTATAATATGTGATTTTACTTTTAAAATAGGTAACTATATCGCTTGCAAACCTTGTCGAAATTAACAGTCCAAAGTAGATTGTAGGAGTCAACCGTTGTAATAAGTGGGAAATAGTACAGTCATCAGCAATAGTATCTTACACAACTAGGGCCGCAAAAATATATGACACGCTCTTATTGCGCTCCAAATAAGAACGTGTCACATATTTTTGCGGCCCTAGTTGTGTAAGATACTATTGCTGATGACTGTACCTACTACCTATACCTAACCGTTTAAACGTAATAGCTACCTACGTGACAAATCACTGTCAGGCGTCATTTTAGCTCTAGCTGGACCTTAACCACTATTTCTGCTCTCTATCATTTGGGCCAATTTATAGAATTGTCAATTTTGCTATGAGGGTTCCACAGGGGTTTACAAATGACTGGCCCAGCAATCCCAGCATACAACGAAGGAAAAGGTAAAATGTATCCATGTTAACTTATAGTAATATTTTTTTCCTCTTGCGTCATAAACTTAAATATACATACATAATAAACCTACACAAGCATGCTCTAAATATATAAATACACAAGAACCTTATACAATATTTGATTGTTAAGACACAAAGAAGCGATTTAATGTATTTACCGAAGTTCAACTTAAGAAACAAGAACCGCAAGAAAATCCGAGCACTCAGTCAAAATTAGTTTATCGCTACACTGCACTGGATTCGCTTTGTTCCACAGTAGCATCACTGCGCATAATATGAAATGCTTACGTTATTTTAATACAATAATATCTTTACTGGATTGTTTTTGAATTGCCACGGAACAAAACGAAAACTGGCGCTACAGCCACGGATAGCTAACAAAGGCTTAACATGCAGCTTTATTCTGACCGTTTTACAATATTAAAAGAAACTATGAATGTTTCGACCGTCAATAAAATTAGCCACTTAGAAATTAAACGTGGAAAAATGTATGGAAACTGAACTTTCGATTTAGAAAATCATACCGTAACTAGTACAATATAAAGACATACATTCATATACACATAGGTATATGTGTATGCAAATCTGCTATCTATACAAACACGTTCCATTATTACAAGGACCATAACAACTAAATCGCTACTGGAATTCACATTTACCTAAACGCAATCGCCGGGCCGCAGTACCGAATAGGTCTCCGATGCGTCGTACAGCCCGTTTCGACAAATTATTGTCCGACAAGAGCTGCCGCTTTGTGTTCACAGGATTTCACTATTTTTATTGCTCTTTCTTTGTGGTTCACGCGAAACCTGTGTTTGCGATTGGTTTAAAAATATGTTTGGAGTTTCTTGATCCATTTATTCTGCTCGGTTATGTTTCCAATGTCCAATACAATTGTTACTTTGTTACTTAACCATTCGTACAATATGGTAACAGTGAAAATTATAAATAAACGCGTTCACGGGTATTTTTTTATGTATTTAAGGTGTACCCAAAAATTACATTTTAGATTTTGTATTTTTTTATGTTATTTCCAACGAGTCATCGAGTCACGTTGAGAGTCACGAGTAGAGATGGGTAGTGAGTAAATACTCACGGGTAAATACCGAGTAAATACTCAGTATTTACTCAATATACCCGTATTTACTCGTTTATACCCAAATTGGTGGGTATAAACTATTTAGAGTGCTGAAAGGGCCATATAAATTTGAAATATAGGTGTATTTTGTAAGCCGCTAATGGATTAAGTACTCAAAATTGTAAGAAATGTATTTTTAAGAGGAGCACTCCATACATGTAACTAATTGTCACAAAAATAAATCTCAGAAACCACCAACGTGTTGCACATCATTAAATGAGTCTTTAAAAATAACTGGAATGTTTCTAAGAACATTTTTGGATAAAATGAATAGTTTTGGAAAAAAACCGTTTCGAAAGGCCAAAATAATGTTTATCTTCCTATAACTTTCGAACCAAAGTTCTGAAAAAATATGAAAACATATCGGGAGATTAGCCGTATAATAGAGTACAAAAAACAATATTTTGAACATCATCGGTTGAGCCATTTTTGAGTTTTCTTTAAAAAAACCTTAATAAAAGGTCGTAAGTGCCGCGTAAACACGCACTTTTGCGCGACATGCACTTATCTAGAACATCGGTAGAATTTAAGTACTCATATTTTTAAAGTAAACACTTTCTTATTTAAAACAAAATTGTTAACAAAATTTGCCTCTCACTAATAATTACCTTTTTATCCTAAATTAAGCGTCCTCTATGCTTTTTATTTTATAAATATTGTTAATATACGTTAGCACTCTTCAATAAAAGACAATTTTGTTCTAAAATCTCTTTTTTGAATATTTTATAAGCAATCGTTTTTACCCACCTAAATGAGTAAATACGGGTATTTATCGGGTGCTTTGAGTAAATACCGAGTAAATACTCAGTATTTACTCACCCCTACCCAAGTACCCATCTCTAGTCACGAGATATCACGAATTTTTCGATCCTTACACTAGAAAAGAAAAGTATTCCCATTTCATACATTTTTTGTTTGTTCATTTGGTTACCGTTATAGAAGATTGTAACTATTGAAAACATAACCAAAGGTTTCCTAAAATTTGGGACACTTTTTAGTAAAGATGGAAATAACTGTTGATCGAGTAGGTACAATAATAAGTAAATTCCCAGTTCTAAAACAAAAATTGGGGGTACAACTTTAAATATAAATAAATACCCTCTTTATAAATAAAATTTACTCTTTACTGAATGACAAAGAAAATTAAATTTCTTCAGTTTTAATGCTTTGGATTGAAATGAATGAAAGAGAAAAACAATCAAGACATTAAGAAAACATCTTCCTTGGACCATTCTGCAAGAAATAGTTCTTTTAAAAGTAATTACAGATTTCTCGGAGACGCTATTTTCTTACAGCTGTAAAAAGCTTTGAATGTGATAAATTTTGAAGGCTGACTATTGAAAGCACTTCATCACAGCAAAGGCAGAAAAAATTAAGGAGATGCATTACGAAAATTGTAGTCGTCTTCCGACGAATGATACTCGCCCTGAGTTCCATAATTATGGCCAAAACAAAATCGGTACCATATTGCCATTTGGGGAAACCGCGTATCTGACTGTGCCAGACAGTCTGCCAACAGGGAGAGATGGCGGGAGATCGTGCGAAGAGCTGTGTCCACCTCTACTACCGATGCGGACGCCTCAACGTGACCACGACCGCTCTGTCAAGAGCGATACGACAGAGAAGAAGAGATTGCCATTTTTGCCTGAACTATGTGGACTAGAAATACCATGCGTTGTTTTTTTTATTGAAAAAGACCTTTTTACCTTCTATTCCGGATAAGTGAAAACTTTGTATAGGCACTTTTTATACGAGTACTAGGCGGTTTTCTGCTAAATTAGTAGAACCGACCTTTTGATTTCTTCCAATTGAAACAAGAGATGCCTCTCTCTCTAAGTCGTATTCTGATTTGCTTACACTTAACGCTTTGAATATTTTAGGCATAAGGTCTCAAGTTCACTTCCAAAACGTAGTATTGTTACTGAAGTTATAAGCAAGACGTCGTATCAACCAATTCGCATCTCAAAAAGTATCTACATTTTAGACGTATAAAGTCTTAAGACACTTAACGCCAACCACAAAATCGGAACATTTGAGAGGCGAAAGTATGAAAAAACGGATGTAAAAATAATGCTTTATACTTCACGAAAATAAAGAAAATCATATAATTTATGCAGTTTCTGTATCTCGGAAACTAAAAAATGATTAAAATATTCGAGTCAATTTGTTAGAAAGGTAATTCTCTATTTATAACCGTTATGTTAAAATTTAATTTTGGCCGGATGTTCATATCTGATGGAATCCGTGTCAAGAGTTAATTTTCGCATATAAGGTGGTTTATTAACTCCCACAAACATTCCGGCCGTGGAATGAACTCCCTGGCCCGTATGGATCTAGTTACAAAAAAAAAACAATTATTTTAAAATGCTTCCTAAACAGTAGCTGCGACTGCGACCATTGCTAATAAATTCAAGATAACCGAGTTACAGCAGATGTAATTGGTAATTTTCTCCACGTGCGTTTGTATAATTTCCTTTAGCAAAACTTTAACTACTTAATGCTAGTGTCTAATACCATAATTTATTTGCTTCAGCTGCGTGTAGGCTTTTTGTTGTTATTGGTATGCAAAAAAAAATATTTCTACCAGCAGCTATTGTATTTTATTGAACTTACTTTAAAAGTATTTCGATATTTAATCATTAAATTTTTCGCTATGTTAGACAAACACTATTTTAATATGTGATTTTACTACTACCTAATAATTGTGTAATATAAAAAATAAAAATGTAACAGTCCCTACCTAATAGGTATTCCATTCGCAGACGTAACAAAGGTATTGAGTGCTTCATCAGATTGAGAGTGTACGCGTTTCATTACTGTAAGGGGAAATGACTTTCCCTTGTTTTAATTTTGTATTGTTCCCTTCGTCATTTGTATACAAGGATGCTTGTCTGAAATTCAATTTATCACATATGTAGACTATTTTATTATTTCGTTTTGTGATTTAAACTTGAATATAGACGAAAAACATAGTCTACATATGCGATATTACGGCTAAAATTAGGTATACTATTTATTTAAAACGCCTTTACTTTTTAAAGGCATTGTATTGGGTAGGTATATATTTATTTACTTATAGGCACTTACGAAATGTTACTTTTTGTATGTAGTTTCCGTTTCAGTACTAA